>NW_028259145.1:1818181-2121212 GCF_977971745.1 Zootermopsis nevadensis
ATTTCATACTTATTTCAAGCTAATAAAATGCCCTTTTAAATGACCTATTACACCAATACATTCAGCACAATTATGTTTTCAAAGTGTTCAAATCTGACCATGTAATTCATAAAATGCAGTATTTTCATGCTTTTGAAAAAAAAAATACAATGTATGCAAGTATTATATAAAGCATATGCAAATATCAAGTCAGGCCTGCAATGAGATTGGGTTTTGTGATGCAATTTACTCTGAAGAGCCACTTCACTTGTATTGATGAGGCAACTTCAAGCAACATTTTTTTAAAGACTACTAGTTTCAGCAAGATGGGGTAACAGTGCATACAGCAAATTCAACAATGTAAATGTTGAGTAAGTTCTTTGGAGGTTCAATTATTTCTCAAAACTTCTGACCCCCTTGATCACCAGACCAATCACCACCAGATTTCTAAATCTGGGGGCATTTTGAGGGAGAATGTATAAAAACACAGCCCAAACACACACCAAAAGAACAAACAAACTACTGAGCTGTGCATTTCATGTGTAAGGAATGGGCTGCATGACTTTTCAGTCATCCTGTGCTTATCAGACTTTGACTATACATTCATCTTTGCATTGCAGAATTACTTTGGCACAAGGTGTTCATCCTCATTGTACCGCAGAAATGTTATTTACTCAAAATTGTACATTTTAATATATGTTGTTTATATAACAGTTATGTGACTAGAGAGGAGTAATTATTTGAAGCGCATGTGGTCATTCACTGTAAGCTAGCATGTGCATCTAGCTGCTTAAGTGTTCCAGCTACACATAGACATTTTCCATGGAAGTTTCATAAAAATGACATTCAACAGTAATACCAAATTCTTCTCATGAAAATACTGACAGATAAAACTCCTATTTTTGTTCTAAACATCAGATTCATCAGAGAAGAAACCTTCTCATCATGATATAGTCTGAAATTAGCACACAGTTAGTGTTGTTCAAAGTGCAGTCTCCATTCTTGAAATAAATCACAAAAGGGTGAATTGCAGCTTGGGCATAATTCCAGTTAAATGAGTTAACTTCATACTGCAGAATAAAAGAATAAATGTCAGTAAAGTCACACAGAACAATATACTCAATTAAGTTGAGGACTAACTTGAGTTAATTTTGGAAAGTTGTCATGTGTGTTGCTATATATAAATATGCAGCAGAATGCACTATTCTTCAAAGAAATTGTCAAAAAAGTCTTCCACTGAATGAGTAATAGTTTCTGATGTTGATCTGTCTGTTGTTAACCACTGCCTGTACATCACTTCATCTACTGTATTTAATTCAATGGGATATGTAAGCATCTATTTATAATGAAGGATATATGACAGTCTTTGTAGGAAATTTTCATAGTAGTTGACCCAGCTGTAAATTCTGTCAGTTCACTTCCCACCAACATAAATTTTGAGATGCCTGTCTTCGAAGTTGTAGTGCCATGTAGTCAGGTAGTTTACCAATGTTTCAACAGTCCTTGCTGCCTCCATCATTAGGGTGACAAGTTACTCATCACCCTGATGATGGAATGTTGATACACTTCTACCAGAATACATGGCAATACAACCCAGAAGACAGCCATATCAACATGGACCCAGAAAATCCTCCTTTCCAAATCAGGGCAACTCACTGTCAAAGAGTTGCTATGTCATTTACTGGAGATGCATAAATCAGAGCTTTTCAGTGTGCCCAGAGATAAAAATTGACTTTGTTTAAAGCAGGGGCCATTCAGTATGCCCTCATCAACCAATCATCAGGCAGAATACATGTGGTCCAAGAATTCTGAAAATGTAATGCTGAAATATCATTTTCTAATACGCATTAACTGTTACTCTTTGTGACTAAACATTGGGACCTACCTAAACAATGTCAACAGTGTCTGCCTACATATTAAAGACTAAGTATTGTTTTTGTCTACATTGAACAAAAGCATGAGGATTTTCCTCTGCCCACAAGTAATTGTGCAAATTCATTATACCATTCCTGATGAAGACTGTTTCATCTGTAAATAGCACTGAAGGAACACAGAATGAGAAAATGTTGACAGAAGATGTCTTGCTGGCAGGGCTGTGGAGTCAGAGTCATGGAGTCGGAAGCAATTTTAGGTGGAGTCGGAGTTGGTAAAAATGTACGGACTCCAACCTCGATATAAAATCTTAAGAACAATTTCTATACCGTGTGAGCCGTCGACAGTCTCACGCGAGATTCAATGACTCGTTGAGCCACATGGTGTGAGAATTATACTTTGTAACTTTGGCTCCGGTACCTTAGGAATACAAACTGTCTACAAATCAACCAATTTCTGCAATAACCTTTAGACGTATATTTAAACATAGGTTATAAGTCTAAAAAGTAGGCTGATGATTCATGTGGTGGTGATGAACTCTCTTATGGTGCCATTTACTATTTTAGTAGGTTTACCCTTATTAATAATACATATTGGCTTTCATGAAGGAGTCGGAGTCAGAGATTTTAGCACCAACTCCACAGCCCTGCTTGCTGGAAAGTCAGCTGGACTGACCCTGAACTCTCTGCAAATGGCAGAAATAGATGCAAAACAACATTTGCAGTAGATAATACCACCATGTCTTAAAGAAAAAGTATGTCATCACTTAGAAAGGAGGCTTTTCTGGACTCAAGCTGATATCAACATTTTTCATAGTTGTGTGCAGAACTCACTCATACATTCTAGCCACACCCTCAAATTAATATGCGCAGTATTTCTAGAATCATTACTCCCAGCTACAGGCAAGAGATTATTGATACACAGCAAGAAATTCTTAAGTGGTCTTAGTTTTGAGTTACACCACAGCACCTCAGTCACTTAATAGTTAACATGCAAGTACAGCAATTCTGATAACTGTCACTAATTTCAAAGTAAAAAAAATACTACAATTACCAGTCACTTGACTGGCAAACCAATCTCCTGAAGATAGGAGAAACACACTACACATATCAAATATACTTCAGACAATAGTTTCCAACAAACAGAACTGTGGTGTACTGAACCAAACACTGTCACAACCCCTGGAAAATCTAGATTAATTTCATATCAAGTTACTGCTCTCAGATGTTCAGAAAGCATTCTTTCATTCTATAAAGTGTAAAATAAAAAACAATACTGAAAACCAGTCACAGTATGAGGCTGAATTTTGTAGCGATGCAGATGCACTGAATACTTCAATTCACAATATGTTATCAGAGTGTATAATTCTGTATTACAGAAACACTCAAAATTTTCCAAACCATTTCACAGCACAAAATTACATCTACATATAACAGATCCTGGTACAAAATATAGTAAAAATATTCACAACAAGAAGTATAAAATATCTTCAATGTCATTGACATAATAAATGTTACAGATTATATAAATGTTAAGTAACACCATGTCTTATACACTAAAATCCTCTGACTTGTTCAGCAAAAAGACAAAACTGAAAATGTGCAAAATATTTATGAAAGCTATTTCATCTAAACCCCTTGCGAGTAATGACACAGACAAGTGGTACATATTTCTGGTGACAATATGAAATCATGCAGTTTAATGTAAGCGAATCATTACAAATAATACCCTTTTTTTAAATGAGTCACAGAGAGAATATTTACAAATGGAATGACTGAACATGCTTATGTCTACAAACTATGCAGGAAATAAATTACTTCTGTACTTCCGCTAAACCTATATAATCCTGTTACGCAACATCAGAATTACCACTTTACACATAGTTACTGAATAAGATATTGCCTTCGACTGCTTTCACAGTCAACGTGTGACATACCTGATAAAGAACTCTTCTGTAAAATCACGCCTGAATTCACGTCGACTACATGAACTTCTGACGTTTTTGTTGAAACCAGTATAATATTTAAATTAGGGTGATAAATAATACTCTTCGAATCAGTATCTACATTTAAACAACCGTCTTCACACAATTTCCACGGATCGTCATCAGCCATTTTGCTTCTTCGGTTCTCGCCCCCCATACTTATGTAGTCATGTGATCATAACGTCAATATGTTCTTCTTCTACCTCCTTCGTTCGGTTCCACCCGACTGTACTACCCAAAGACACCTGCGTAGATTCACTGGTTGACCACTGGTAGACCAGAAAGTAACATTCCAACAAATTCCTTTATTTCTACGTTAAAACAACAGTGTTCATGAATGCATTGAAACAATTAAAACGTTCCTTCCACAATTATTCAGAGTTCAATGAATGTGTTTTATTTCACATTTCTTTACCATTATTCGCTCCATATTGTAGAACACAATGCAAGGCAAAAATAACCCTACAATTCCTGGCGTTTGTCGAGGGGTGACACTGGAAAGTGGTATGTTGAAATGCTTACTAAACTCCTGAATAAGAAACTGACGACCCTAACCGACAATGATACCAGAATCTCTGATCGGAATTTGGGGAAATCAACGCTTTATGCTATGGCCAACCTACTAAACGGGAAAGAAAAGTCCGGAGTAGATCAAAGAAGCAAATGTACCTTTGTCCAGCAGCAGACAATAACCGTTGGCCACACACAGGCTTTTACCGTCCTAAACTAACCAGTAAATAAATAGTTATGATTGAAGGAGAATATCACGTGTGAAGTATAATACGATATATGCTAGCCTATAACTATATTTTAATAAACTATATTACAATAGATTATACGGTTAACAAATCAAAGGAACTGATGCAAACAAATGTAGTTCTACAAAACGACCCTCTCTGCTAAATACAGCAAATACCGATGTCTTAACACTTGCTCATTCTGTAGGCATCAAAGAACATTTAAGGAGATATACAAAGATAATAAGCAGGGGGAACAGGAGTAAACATATCATACAAACGACCTGTAAAAGGGCTTCCAATTTTACTTTTTATTGGTTATTAGTCTAATAATTGGCATTAGGTATTTTCCCCCTAGAATTCTTGTTTATATGTTGTCATGTTTACTATACTGGAATTAAACTATTCAACAAAATTTCCCAAAAATTAAAGTCTGAATCACAACATAAAGAAATTAAGCCAGCACTAAAACAGTATCTATCTCACTTCTATTCCAAAGAATTTACCTCAACCAGAAATTCTCATCTAATATAAAATACATCTGAACAATAGTGGGTATGCTTTCTCGTGTATTTATTTGTGTGGTAATATGTGGTGACTATATATTATTGTCAATCCATGTATTTTATGTTTGTATTAGAAACAAGTGTTGTATTTGTGCATTGATACATTTCTACATCCTTGGATTGGGCCTATGAAATGTAAATAAATTCTGTTCTATAACTTTACCATTTTGTGTTACATCTATATACATATTCTTTCTCAACTATACGCATAATTTGTTGGAAAAAACCCGTGTTCAAGAAACTGTAAACTGGCAACCTTATTTTGGATTCGTAATATCTGATCGTCTATAATTTACTGTATCCTTGTCTTCTGTGCTAGGGTTTACGACAACTGCTGCAACCGTATTGGTAGGCTGGAGTTGATTTTGTTATAATGATTGCGGATTAATATTTGTGTTTAGTTTATATCGGTCTTGTGGGTAATTGGTAATAATATAACGTTTTCGAATTACATAGCTGTTGCTTGTACATTTCCGAAGAACTCGTAGTATGCTCTTCCCATTAAAAATTGTAGAACTATATTTTAAAGCGAATATATGAGCAGTGTAAATAGTCGAAGTGCGTTCAATATCAACGTTTTGAAAGCTTTATAGTTTGGACTGCGAATAGAGCGTCGTTTTGTGGCGGTGGCGAAGAAAATATTTTGAGTTAATAGTCAGATTATGAGTTCAATTTTCACACGTATGTTGGTCTCGCGAAGGAGAGAAGCATATGTTTAACATGTACTGAATAATGTGGATTCTTGCGACCGCCCATATCAGTTCGAAGGTCATGGGTAGTCACAAACTATTTTTTTAGCTTGTAAGCAACGCTTCCGCCATTTTGTCTTTGTTGGAAGTACCGCTTAATGGATTAGCGATTATATGAGGCCTTAGCAGTATTTATATCATTGCAATAGAGGTATTGTGCAGTGAAAAAATAACACCTACATACAAGGAAGAGTTTTGTTGTGTGTGCAGTAATCATGGTCTACTTCACGAAACATGTTTGAATATTCTGCAACCGGTCATAAATGAGCGGAGCATCAGAAAATTGTAAGTTGCTTTCATAGTTATAATAATTACGTTAAGAAATATAATGGCAAATATCATGTTATGTATTTCCTTATAGATGCATATTTTTTCTACTTTGTGCACAAACACTGTATTAGCCATTGAGTTTATATACGATTATTACTTAGGGAATTTATCATATTTTCATCGTTTCCTGTGTTTGAATAGTTCTTAAGTGGTTAACTGTGTGAATGTGGTATGCATCATGGGCCAAGAGAGACTTTTGCGGCCTTTTTTATCTCAGTGAACTGAGGACAGTTGGACACTCAACATAGCAAGTAATATCTGACTTGATAAACTTTTTGAAGATAGTGTAATTGCGTCATATTGTGAATATTCTAACAATTATTTATTTTAATCCGTCTTATCACAATATTTAAAATTTCTTATAATTAAGATAATAAAATATCATTGATGTTCCAAAATGTAAATCGATCAATCGATATGGAACATCAATGATATTTTATTATCTTAATTATAAGAAATTTCAAATATTGTGATAAGACGGATTAAAATAAATAATTGTTAAACTTTTTGAATTTAATTTTATGTAAAGTTTGTACAGGTGTTAAGATGTTTGTACAAGAGTCTGTGTTCTGTAAACAGAGGTTTACCAGGATGTAAATCATAAAACACCTGTTTGCAGTCTCCAATTTGACCTTAAAATACAGTCTAAATGAATTGGAAAATACTTCATTTTAGCTTCTTTCACAAGCAACAACAGCAACTTCAGAAAAATGCATGTTTAGGTAATCAGTTACTGCAGAATCCTGAAGCATGCTGTATGTATGCTACATTGGTAGTGTATGCAGAGGACTCGGAAAATGAAATGCATAATGACTATGAAGTGTTCAGATGTTGGAGATGAATTCCTATCAACAGCTGCCCTAAATGAGAACAGTTTATTGACAAATTATAGATTAATGAATTAATCATCCAAGTGTCTGCAGCACTGCAGTAGTATTTTTTGAGCATGCCTGTGTTTAATAGCTAGACCATATACTTTAATTTAATGTGTGCTGTATCTCACCCAGCCTCGTGTATAATGGTTACAGGGCTCTTTTCCTGGGAGGAGGGGGGTAAGGCTCACCTGGGGCATGTCACTGATTACTGACATCTATCTAGATCTGAGGTTACATGGCATGTAGCAGGACAGCTTTACTCTTTTATACTTATCATGAAACTTCTGATGTGTGACTTGCCACTGTTATTATTTAATATAACAAAATGGACTCCACAGGATTAAAAATAGTATAATGATCTTTAACCTTTGTAAAAATGTCTCCAACTATTAATAAAGTCTTCTCGGGCTATCAGCCATGTTAAGTGGTGATTAATCGCCGTCGTTTTGAGGACCATCCTGTCCTCATTCTCAGGGCTGTTTTCTATGTGGCTCATAAACAGCCTTGAGAATGAGGACAGAGAACATTTTTGTTTTATATGTGTTCATGGTTTTCATGTTCCTGGTTTTGGTTGGGAAGAGTGATGTGTCCTTTGCCAGTTGTAATTTTTTATCTTAAACTTAAGGGGAAAGTTTGATTTTCATTTACATGTGTTTTCTTGCCTTAAGTTAGCAGTATATGTGACTAATTTTGTGATAACTCTTATTATCCTTTGAAAACTATATAGTTGGCATGATGTTCTGTACAGATTTGCTTCAGGGCTTTACTTATTACTGTGTACTATTTTTTATAATTATGTCTGGTCATGTGTGTTGTACAGCCACTGTTGATGCTGCTGTTAATAGCCAAAATGGACCAGACACTTCCCCATGGCTCTGGCAGAAAATTGAAGTTTCTTGTTTGGTTTTCTGGCTGTAAAGCAGGGCTGTGGAGTCGATGCTAAAATCTCTGACTCCGGCTTCGGCTTCGGCTCCGACTCCAACCCTGACACCTACCCCTACTCCTCTATGAAAGCTCAATATGTATTAATAATGGTAAACCTACTAAAATGGTAAATGGTACCACAAGCGACTTCATCACCACCACGTTAATCATCAGGTTACTTTTTTAGACTTATAACCTATATTTAAATATACGGGGTCCGCAGTGGCCGCACGGTCTGAGGCGAGGGCCTTCTGCTGCTTGGTCGCTGGGACCATGGATTTGAATCCCACTCAAGCCTTAGTTGTTTGTCCGCGTTTTTCTGTGTTGCGCTGTCCTGTGTACAGGTAGAGGCCTTGCGAAGGGCCGATCCCTCGTCCAAGGAGTCCTACCGAATGTCTATAGATTAAGCCAACGAAAAGTTGGGACCCACAGTGCTCAGGCACTTGAAGAACAGGTCGTTCCCAGTATCCCAGTATTTAAATATTTATCTAATGGTTATTGCAGAAGTCTGTTGATTTGTTGACAGTTTGTATTCTTAAGGTACTGGAGCCAAAGTTACAAGGTATTCCACACCATGTGGCTCAATGCGTCATTGAATCTCCCTAAGCATGAGGCCACCAGCGGCCCACACGGTAGCGAAAGTGTTCTTAAGATTTTATGTCGAGGTCGGAGTCGGTCCATTTTTACTGACTCCCGACTCCACCTAAAATTGCTTCCGACTATGACTCCACAGCCCTGCTTTAAAGTATTGTAATGAAAGTATTTGTAGGTGTTCTTAAGAACAAATATGATATGTCATGTAATCAATAATATTTTTATTGAAAGCTTGTGAAGGCCATTGTTGAGTTTGACAGACTTCCTTGGTTGAAATTTGTAAATGTAAACTTTAAATCACAATTTTTTGAGATATGAACAGAAAGATGTATACACACATTTAATGAATTAAATTAAGACAGTTGAATAAACTAAACCACTACATACATCAACATTTGTACTTAGTGAATTAGCAAATGTAATGTAGGTGTTCAAAATTATCACTTTTAACTTCATGGCTGTGATGGCCTTGAGCAACTGATTGACAAATGACCATTGAAGTTGCTGCTGGAATGGCTGTGCACGACTGTTCAGTTTCTTGCCAGAGCTCTTGAAGTGTTGCTGGCTTTGTGCTGTGTAAGACATTCTTAATGTAACCCCACAAGGAAAGTCAGATTGGTGATTGCGGCAGGGTAATCAAATGATCCTCTGCATCCTCTCTGTCAGTTGGGAAAAGTGTCGTCATGATAGGCCCGGACAATGCAGTAGTAATGTGGTGCTCGCTCATATTATTGATATCACATGTCCTCTTCCATACAGCTGATGAACAGCGGGAACATTTCCGTATTATTTATATAAACTTTTGGGATACACAGTGTCTACATTTAGGAAACAAAAATTATTAATTCCATTCAGCTTGAGGTTGTTGGGACTATTATTTTTTCCTTCAAACTCTGTGGAGTTGCTGATGCTTTTGCAAAGTACTTTGAAACAGTTATCACATTTTTCACATAGGAAAATTCCTCTCTCTGTTATGTACCTCAGAATTTGTATCTTTAGTACCCACTCAGGTGTATGTAAAGTCTTAAAGTGTCTATGGTCCTCTGAGTCTGCTGGATTTGCTGATATTGTTGCTTTTGTAACAAAAGGTGGTTCACAAATTTCAGAACATTCTTAAATGTATTTTTATTCATAGCTTACCTCAGCAACAATTTCATATATGTAGAAACAAGCAGCTACTGTTCTTGTTTTAAATAAGTTTGCAGTGCCTCTGGTAGCATCAATTTATGTTGATTTTTATAATTTTTAGAAGCATTTGCATTTATGTTATTATTATTTTATGTCTTGAGTTGTATATTTTATTTTTGTTTATGAAAATTGTGTTATTATAATTTCTGTTTTTGTTGTATTTTCTTTTTTGTTCTTATCCCCTGTATCTGTAATAGGCCATTGGGCTGTTAATGATGCAGCACACAAAAACAAATCATAAAAACATTGCTATTGTTGCTGATATTATTAATATATTATTATTATTATTATTATTATTATTATTATTAAGGAATTGAACTTAATTTGGATTGCCACCTGATCATTACAGTTTAATCATAATTACCTGTAAGTAATATACAGCCAAATTAAGAATTTAATTTAACATAAGTATTTTCATTTTGTTTTAACATTAGTTGAACTAGAAGCTGGTTCATCTGGAATGATGGAATCTTCAGTTATGGAAGGTGAAGAATATTATAATCCAGAAGGCAGTGAATGGAGCCAAAAGGTCGACACTGGCCAGTTGTGTCGTGTGTGTGCCAATGCAAACGATTATCTCATACCCATTTTTGATGGTGAAGGTTTGGAGCATGAACTTGGTATGAAGATCGAGAAACACCTTCCGATCAAGGTAATGTGAATGTATTGTTTTGCTGGTGAGAAACACAAGTATATGTTTTCTTTTTGTATAATGATAGGGAATGGTTATCTACATACAAAAATCTGTGTAGGTGTTTGAGCATGTAAATTTTCTTTAAAACAGCAAATAACAAGTTGGGACTGCAGTGGGATTGGATTTTGTGTTGGAGTTGTGCCGTTGGCAGGAATACTAATCTCCATAGGGTCTACAATTTCACAAAAATTGTTACGTTCTGAGGGGATTGGGTTGTGATCTGTGTTAATTTGACATCTAATGGCCCATTACAGGATTATCTTGTGTTTAGTGTTGATATTAATACTTTTCCATTCACAGCTATGCCATAATGAAAAGACATTAAAAATTGAATCAGTAACGATTTGTTAAAATTATGTAGTCAAAAATGTGCCTCTTAGTGTCATATCTGTTGGTTCATCTGCAGACAGAAACTAGAGAACCGTTAAACAGTTTGTCACCAAGTTACATGTTGGAGAGTTCTGCTGAAATTTGTGTACACATTCCAGTTTTGGTTAAGAATGGACTACAATAATGGTCACTTTACATGAAAACCTACATGCATATCAGCGCTCGGAAGTGACTGGGTGTGGATTCTCTGTGTAAGGCTACTCCGATTGGGGAATCCTGTGTTAATAGTGTGTAAACATTTGGAAGAACTCCAGCACAAATTTCAGATTCTGGCAAGCACTGCAGAGTTGTTACACAGAGCATATATTTTCTAGTTATCCGTCTTCTGGGTTATTGCGCTGTGTAGTCTGGTCGATGTTAACCAACGTTTCAGAGGTCATACTGCCTCCGTCATCAGGGCGATGACGGAGGCAGTATGACCTCTGAAACGTTGGTTAACATCGACCAGACTACACTGCGCAATAACCCAGAAGACGGATATCTTCATACTCACCGCTGTGAGAACCTCAAGTCTTACATATATTTTCTAATTTGTTTTACCAACAGGTGACAGAGACTGACAGTTTACCTCAACAGATGTGTTACCAGTGTGCATCAACATTAATAGCATGGCACGATCTTGTCATTAGTTGTGTAGAAGCTGATAAGAAGCTGAGAGAATTACAAGTGGAAGATGATGATGATGATGACGGTGATGACAAGGGTGCTGAGGTAAGTTTGCAAGACCCAAAAAAAGTTAAATTTTACATTACTTTATAATTTGGAAAATGTAACACAAAGAGTACTTTATGTTGAAATACGTTCGGGAACTAGCATATGGTGTCTTTTTGTAGACAGCGAAGGAGTGTTTTGGTGGAGATGCTCACGATGCATTTTTGTTTTCAGATGTTTGAGTCTCCATCATTGGATGCTGAAATGACAGATGATGCTGTTCAGCCAAGTACATCAGAAGTACAAAGCCAAGTTTCAAAGACTCCATCTCCAAAGAAAATACTTCTTGTAAGTACTTATCTGTTTCTCATGTTTTGTGATGTGTTGAGGTTAAAATAGTTTTCAGATGCAGAAAAAATTATGCTTAGAGATCAGATTACAGTATTCAGGATGTGGTATGTGAAGGAATATTTTGTATTTATGACTATGTAAGTTGATTTTGTAATTTCAGAACAAGGAGAAGAAACCGAAGCTGAAAATGGTGTTAGTGAAGGGACATGCAGCTGGCACATCTGGGCAGAAGACCAGTTCAAAGACTCAAGTTGCGAAGGCCCTTGAATTGGCCAAATCCAAGGATGGTTCCAGTCAGGATTCAGCAAGTGAAAGGTAGGTGAATTTCATGTTACGTATTTCACTTTCATACCAATGCTCTTCCCAATATTGCTTTTCATCAAGAGGAACTCCAGGACAGGACATGAGGAACAGAGAGGTCTTCGTTCTTGAGAGAAATATTGGGCGTGTATATATAGCAATCATCTTTGTTGCAGCAAAATGTTTTATGAGTAGGCTGTTTGTTTTTATTTTTATTTTCTGCACCCTTGGGATTGGCAGGCAGGAAATTTGAGTGCTTCCTTTTAGTAGCATCATGGAGCAGAGTCCTGTTTGAGAATTTAATAGTTAGCCAAATAGTCTGGATGTTCTGAGTTTCTTATGGAACCAAAAGGTCATTACAGTGTTCCCAAGTGCCTGTGTTCTTTGCCAGATGAATCAAGTCCATACTGTCCAACCCTAGTTCTCAGATCCATTTAAAAATTCTCTCATCCCCCCCCCCCCCCCCCCCCCCCCAAGTTCATGTGAGTAGTGTCTCTCATTACAGACTTTTCAACCAAAATTTTGTTTGTGTTTATTATTTCCCTGTGCATGCTAAGCTCCCTGCCTACCTCATTGAATTGTTCATCCTGACATAATTTGGAGAAAAGTACAAATTATGTAACTCCTCATTGTGCAGTTGTTTCTAGCCACTTCATCCCTCTTGGGTCTGAATATTATTTTAAGTGGTTCACTTAATGTGAGAGGCCAAGCTTTTACACCCATACAAAATACAGGTATTTTTTTCTTCCTGATATGGTTACAAGTATTTTCTGAATTTGTTCTGTTCTTAATTTCCTCCTAAATGCAGTTTTTTGATTTGTTGCCGTCATTCTCAAATATTTGAACTTTTGCCATTCAAAGGATTTATTAGCTACTTTAAGGTAATGATTTGTCCCATAGCCTGGTGATGAGACATGAAACCTACGCTGAACATTGCATAGTTTTCTTCGTGTTCACTTCTAGACCAGCCTGTGTACTAGCGTATTATATACCTGTATTTTAATTTTTTGATATTTCTGTTTTTGCCCAATAAATTAACATTATCAGCACAAACTAAGAAGTTGTGTATCCCATTCAAATCCAGCCTCGCTTTGTTTTTCTTGTACATTCCTGATGCATGTGTATTCTAATGAAAAATTAATCAAAAGTAATAAATATTATTTAAGCCCATTCTGAATAAGAAGTGTGTAAATGTTACCTTTTGAGACTTCCCTATAAGTCTAATTTAAACACATTTTAATAACATAGCTAGTTTTAATGTTGTACTGAATTAATTGAAGTTGTATAATACTTCTTTTCCTAACTGACTCATATATTTCCTTGAAGTGTGTGAGTAAGGAATGGGTTGGGCTCCTGGTGTTCAAATTGAAGGATAGTGTCTAGTTCCTGTCTTTCCGTCCTTGTTCCTCCTAACTTGGCAGAGCAGGAATGCTTGTACATGCGGATGGGTATGCGTGTTTGGCTGGTTCTGCCCCTTCTGTTCCGAGCTGACGTTCTGATAAACAGTGTAATGTAAAGTGGAATTCAGGACTCACTCTACAGATTCCTTCAGTGTTTATGGTATTTAATTTAAATTAATGGTATACTGAAGAGGATAATAATTGCATAACATTGAGGAAATAAACATTTTTGTGCCCATTGCAGAGGATTTTAAGGGTGAAGAACAGTTCCAAGTCATTCTGCCAACTTGTAATGGAGTTTTATAGAAGGGTAGAAAAATTGACATTCACTAGTTTGTGCAGGAGAATCTGGATAAGTAATAAAATTACTTTTTCTTAACTTTTTGCCGTTTTGACAGTGTTTTCTTGTATCCTAACTTGGTAAATAAAGAGAATAATACAAGAAATTTACTTTGGAATGGGGTGGGGTGGGTGGAGCCTCTTTAGCACCATGATTTTGTAACTTTGGAAATGGGAATTTTTGCCCTACCATTTTATGTTTTTACAGATGTGTTGCATTACAGAACGTGCGAATGTTTTCAGGTTTCAGTTGTGGGTTATTTTTTAGATTTATGCTGCTGTATGATATATTAGACAGGATATACTGGTAAGTACAAGCTGTTGGGAAGAGCTTGGTGAAATTTGTACGTAGGCTGTGCATTTGGTTGGTTTGCCTTATTCTGTAGTGTTGAAAGCATAATAATACCAAGTTACTCAGCACTGACATGCAACTGATGGCTCTGTGCTTTGTATGCACTCGGTTCAGTACGTGGAACATCATTATACAGTGTGTCCCAAAAACATGTATACCCACTGTAATAACTTATTTTCTTAACATGTAGATGTTGGACCATTTTGAAATTTATCTTAAAGACTCAAATGTGCCATCATAGCTTCTGCATTGTTACCAGCAAGTCACAGTGATTATTTATGCTCCTGGTGAAATAGCGATACAGGCAGATATATGATGCTCTTAGCTTCTGTGGCGTTGCTAACATCTTAGTGACTATGTTCAGAATATCCCACAAACAAAAAGTCCATTGATGTTGGTTCACAGATCACTTTTCTCTCCTGTTACCCATCTTCCATCTAGGTAAATGAACTCTTCTGCGTTTCTGATTAACCCTTCAGCGTGGGAGCATTTAAATCCCAAGTCTATACCGTGCTGTGGGAGGAGTTTCTGCTTGGGGATTTAATTTTGAGCTGAAAGTGCATCATTTTACTTATATGGGCACAACTTCCCTAATAATTGATGAATTTTAGTGAAACTTTGAACAAAATGTTCACAACACACTATGCTTTATAGAACAGTAAAAAATTTACCTTAAAAGTTGAGTTTTGTGTGGAATATCTTGAAACAGCCATCAACACAGAGACCAGCCTCACAATCAGGACACCAAAACACTGTCTTTCACGCACAGGTAAATCATCGATTACACTTGATTCATCATCTGAATCGAACACGCTACTTTCGGAATCAGTTAGAGGTTCGTCTACACTTCTAGCAATGTCTTGAGGAGACAAAAAACGCCTGCTACTCGAAGCCATAATCACGGCTGACTGACGGCAGATATGTACTATAGAATTCTGTTCATACCAAGGGGAGAACAGAGAATGCATTGACTAAGGTCGTTGACATCATATACCGTTAGAAAGCTTGGAATGTGTCCTACACAGCCGTCGTAACCTTAACTATATTACTCCATTTGTCTTCCCTAGAGAGAGCCACAAAGCAGAGGCTGAATGCAGTTGAGTTCAAAAATCGATCTATATTTCAAAGTCGAAAAACACTGGTAAAATCGATCTGTCAGAGTCATGTTATATATCAATTGATAGCCAGCTTTTTTCTCTACATGGCTACTGGATCCAGAATACATAAAATACAAGGTCAGTCGCTAGGAAGAAGGAGAAGTCTTAGCGCGCATTATGCGAGCAGTGCTCGGCACTCCACGCCATGGGAAGACTACGTCATGACGAGCGATGTTCGGCACTCCACGCTGAAGGGTTAACAAGAAAATTTTATGTACTGGGATGTTTACTGCTAACTGCGCCACTCTGCTGTATTAATTATTTTATTGCAAGTTTACAAATAACTGTGCCACTTAGCTGCATTATTTGATTGTTACGTTCTTCTAGCATCATTTCCTATAACTGTTGAATATCACCTTGTTGTGCACATCATTATGTGTTCATGAATGTTCAAAGGGTGGATACATTTTCTAGGGGGACACTGTATACATTGAAAGTATGTGGCACTATTGACAAATTTAATGGACTACCTGATGTACTTCCTTGGCAAAAGTTCTTGCTTGGTTGTTAATATGAAAACACAGTATATGACATATTAGAATTGTATGTAGGAATAAGTAACAAGGGCAGTATAAATTAAAGAAAGTGGTCGAAGGGCAGTCAGTACTTATAATGTGCTTTATTTTGAAATGCACATGAGTAGCTCATCTGTATTCATAAATTTTTCGTTCATTACGAGATCTCTTGTATGTGTTTCAGAAAGGATGTGTTCCTAAAAGATGTGATTTTTGTCTTAGTTGGAAACCAGTTAATTTTATATTTTGATGTACAAACTTAAAATAACCCCCCTTCCTCCTCTTTACCTTCCCCCCCCAATATATTTTTTAATGATTTATGAGAAGGGGGTGGTAGATCTTATGTTTCGTGTGAAGTTTCAGTGATGTGTAGGATTAAGACTGCGAATGTTTACAGGTATTTTAGTGAATCCTTACTGTAATATTTTCCTTCAAGTAACTTCTTGACACCCTATATACTAACAATAAGATGTGTGCGATCACTTTATAGTTGTGATAAGTATCCACACAACTCTGGGTATTTGCTAGAGAAGTTACATCATTCTGTGTTTTACTGAATGCTATATTGAGCTACCTGAACTGTTTATGAGTTAATCCTTGAAGCAAGCTAATGTAGAAAGGGAGCTAACACATTCTAAACCATCAGTTGAGTTTTGTATGTTTCATTTTTTTCTGCTATAGAAAATCAACATGACCTTGGAATGAATAGTCATAAGGAAATGTTCATCATAAAGTTGAAACTAAATTGACTTGCATCATAAAAAATATAGATGATCAGTTCTAGACATATTTAAAATGAAGTGTCATTTCATATATTATACTGTATCCAAAACTGTGCGGTATTTTGTACTGCATGCTTATTTTATTTTCAGTACAAATATGTAGTATAATTTTAAAGCGGTAGTACGTTGATATTAATGCAAGTTTGTAGGGTTTGTATTGAAAGAATATTCAGGATCATGTTTGAGTTTCAATTTTCTGCTTCTCTTGCTAATCTTACTTTGTTGCACATTTTAGATTAATGGTTATTACTATCCTAACAGATTAAAATGGGCTGAATTTTGTTTAACTTTCTTCCCATTTTCATATAAATTATGCAATGGAGCCAAAGAATATGACCTGAGCAGGGCTTATATTTTATTGATGAGATAAAAACAGTATTTCCACGTATCTTTCATTGAAAAAGTTATGTTTCCAATTCACGGTTTTGTAAGAGAAGTACTGAGTTTACAAAAATTCTTTTATGTCGTAGGCTTGAGAATAACAGGATATACCTCTCATGTTCTGAATATGAATGCTTTATTTTGTCTGTATTTATATCTCATTATGGTAGTAAAGTATAAGCTATTTAAGAGTAAAGTTAATTTTTGTCAGTGGATATTGATAAGTAAAACAAGAGATTGTAGTATATATATGGATGCAAGTTTAAGTTTTCAGAATTGACATTTCATGACTTCAAATTGTACAAGGATTTGTGATACAGTAAATTAAAATCATTCTTGAATATTTTTATAGATTTCATTTTACTTCAGGGAAAAAAAAAATTAGTAAAACTCCAGATTCTTAGAAATTGAACATGAGTTAAAAAAATGGTTTTGTTGTGTATAGTGGTTGAGGTATTACAGATATGAATTGAGTAAAGGTAACTTGTTTTTTGTAACATAATTTGTTTGGGTGATAATGTGCGATGTTTATCATCAGCTGCTCTCCATTTACAGTATTAAAATTTCACCATGGGGGTAGTTTTAGTTAATGATGGAAATAATTTGAGCAGGGCCTTGATTTATGCAGTTTGCTATTTAGTCACATTTAATATGAATAAGAAGACTAAATTGTGCAGTAAAATGCATTGTAAAGTAATTCATTGCTTTGTGATACATGAATTTTATATTATCTTGTTTTAACTTCTTCAGAATGTTGTTAAAATATAACAAACATTTGTAAGATATTTGGAGGTAGAGTAGATAATATAATCCTAAAGGTTTGTTTCCACTTCAATTTCTCGCCATTATTCTATATTGGTGTATGCAGGAAGTAGGCATTTACTAAGTAGATTTTTAGTTTGTCTTGTGGTGAGTGTGAAGGTGGCTTTTCTTTTGGGTCATGTGTCTGGTAGAAGTTTGTCATTGATGAATTGCTGTGATGATGGAGGCAGCTAAGGCTTCTGAAATGTTGGTAAATGTCTATCATGCTATACGGCTCTTCAACCCAGAAGACAGCCATCTTATTTAGCCACTTACTCCTCACTAATCTTATGAACTACTCTTAACAATTTTCTGTGAACCTCATCCATAATGTTATGAAATTTGAAGGTTAACTAATAGCAGTTAGCCACTAGGCAAATCCTAAGCTATCACATGTTACAACCTGTTTTATTTTTATGCCCACACACACACACACACACGTGAAGTATAATCTATTCTTTCAAATTATCCCCACCCTATCATTTTGGACTTTGCACATCTTCCATGTTTTAAGTCATTGTGATGTATTTCATAACTTCTACCATCTGTCATTTGCATCTGTCACTGGGATTCTGAATGCCTGTCTTTTACTTACTTTGTTCTGTAGTGTTTGTTGAAATGCTCATCAATGCAGGATGCACAGGGATGGCTATAAGTCGCACATGGTTTCTCTATAGACCATAATGAAATATTTGCCATAAATGAAAGAAATTAGAGGAGTGGGCAGTGAGACATTGCTGGAAACAAGGGGAGATAGGTATGTCACATGAAATATTGTGGCTGGGGTTTGTAGGTTTGAGTGTGTTACTAATGGACGTGTCTTACACAACAGTAACAACAAATTTATCATAACATGTTCAGACATTGCTGACGGTGACCATTGAGAAGTGTCGTGCGAGCATGCGGATTCATGAGAAAGGACAAAGTGGCCAAAGGTATGATGAAATTAGAGCAGACTTGGCCATGGATTTTAGTAAAGCAGCTCTTACTGCATAATTTATGCAAATTGGAGAAAAAAACATCCTAATTGGATTGGTGTTATATGCTAAATGAAGTGGAAGACCACAGAAATGCGCATGTGGATCTCCGTGTTTATTTGGAAGAGTCGGTTCTTCATTTGCCCAGAATATCTATAAAGTAATCATTACATGGATGCGCAGCCGTAGGCTTACGCAAATTTATTGCATACTTTTCCAAAGTTGTCGTCCCATCAGAACACATTCACTTACGAATGCGTGGCATATATCAGTGTAAGGTCTTGAAATGTGGGACTGAACAAAATCAATTTTTTTCTTTTATTTTGAGAAAAGTAGTATGGTATGCAGCTCATGTTGTGATGTGGGCTGAAGTAACCACTGAGATGATTACTGCACCATGTTTCTTTGATGTGTATGACTGGCGAAAGTTATCTGGAGCTGTCCCATTGGCTAGTTCCATAATTTGATAACGTAAACCTTCTAATATTGTAATTTTGGAAGAATATGAGACACCAGTGTGTTGTGCTGCTGATGTACATTTTCATGAACAGCAAATGTTTACTGTGGATTGGATGACATGGACCTCTCATCTGGCCTCCCAGAAATGCTGACCTGATGATATGCAATAACTGATTGTGAAAGAACATTGAAGCATTATTTGCATTTACTCTTGCTGAGTTAAAAGGCGAGATTTGCCATATCATCAACACCATTATGCCAGTAACGGTCTGATGGCCATTTATGTGTTAATAATGACAGTATCCACACTGATTGATTGGGAGGTTCAGTGCTACATGCTGATTGGTGTGACACATTGTAATTCCGTAATAGAGGCATTGATATCAATGTAATTAAGAAATTCCATACCAAACCCTATTCTTGTTTTATGCCTTCTACACCATGCAATTGTGACTTTTGGCCATCCCTGTAAAGTAATATTTTATGAGGGTATTGGTGACTTGTAGCATGATATATAATTTAAAAAAAATTATAGAAAACCTATTGTAGAAATTGATCAAGTGCGAGAGGAACTTGGTGTTCATTGGGTGAAAATGATTGATTTTGTTAATATATTTGAGTTTTTTTGAAATCATCATATGCATTGTATTTTAATGAATTGAAATTGAATTATTTCCTCTTATATTCAAGAGAAGTTAAGAATATTTGTGAGAAGTTGTGATGTTAGGGGAGTGTAAATTATTTCTTTGATGTGTTATGTATTCAGTTAACATTTTGAACCTTCACATTTAAACTTGATGATTAGATTTGCTCTTCTGCAGGGTGGTTGTCAGTATTGTATCTTGCCTGTGTTACATCCTTGTAATGTTTGGTTAATATGCCTCATTTTATTGTTGCTAGTACCATTGTTGTTAATTATTAATTTATTCTGAGTTTATCTTTGTGGAATCCATTTGCAGAAGTAGAATTAATCTTGTGTGCATATTTGAACTTTGAAATCTTTATAAACACATTTCTGTTAAGAATTTCTTTCAAATATCATACGCAGTTTCTGGGGTATATATAGTTGCGAACTTATAATAGTTGTGTTTCTGTTTACTTTGATGAAGACTGGAGGTGAGGAAGTAGAAAGGTAGAAAACCATCCCATTGAACTTAGTAGTTAACAAATTGTAAGCAGATCTGTCGGGCATTGGAAGTGGGGGGGGGGGTCCAAATAAGTGCAACTTAAAGCCCAGTATAGGTTCATGTTGTATTGACTGGCTGTTAAATAGGGCATGTTCAGGAAGCTGTTGGTTGTTAAATGGAATTTGTTCTCAGGTTGTGCTGTTTTGAACATTAGTATTGTGTTTTCTTTTACTGCCAGTATAGAGATCCAGAAAGTGCATCAGTTACACCCATTATTTTTTTTAATTGTTTGGAGTTTAACCATTCAAAACATGTTTCAGGCTAGTAAATGTAATTTATGCCTGGTAACGGAGTGGCAGTCTCTGTAGGCCAACACAAAATACTATTTTTAAGCTGAGAGGGTAGTGATTTCAGAATATCAAATTCATTCAAAATTTGTTTATGCTGATGTTCTTTGCCAACAGATGTGATGAAAATGAATACTCTTCTCTGTTTATGAAAAGCTTACAGATCTTTTAAATATATTTGTTTGAAGATGTTTAAAAGTGAAAAGTTGCATACATGGAACAAAGGAACCAGTTATATGTTGTACGAAATCTTTAATATTACAAAAATGAACGTTGGTTTTCTTGTCCTAAGGTTTTCACTGCTGGAGTTAACGTGTACATCTTTGGCTTTCAGGGATGAGTCACATTGAATTCTGAATATTTTAAAATATTTAAGCAGACATTGCAATTGTCTTCTTCAGGGTAAATGTCTATTGGTCGGGCTTCTTTTTGGAAGCCTTATGTAGGGCAGGAAGTAGACAGCAAGTGGGATATGACAAAAATGATTAGTGGAGCCAAAAGAGCAGACAGCTATGCATTTGGTGATTTGATGAGTCGAATGTGATCGGTGGAGCTGAACATTAGGTTGTTTTCCATTTGTAAGTCTTGGTTGAGGAAACGAGGTAATGAAAAGTTTTTAACGGACATGCAGAAGAAGAAGAGATGATGAAAGACGTTTACCCTAAAGATGGCAACTGCATTGTTTGTTGCAGCATTGAATAACTTTCAGCATTTTATGTATCTCATGATTGTTACAAATTAAATAAAAATGTCATTGAGGGTGGGAATTCAAAATCTAAATTGTGTGGTTGTTGAGCCATTATAATTGTAACCTGTGTCATATGGGAATAATACAGGACTGCCCTTTGGGGGTGTTCAAAGCAATCTGGACCATGCAGAAGAAGCATGGCCATTGAAGGAATGTTTTATGCCAAGTTTTAACCCTTGTCTTAAAACAGAATTTACAGTGTTTCTTTCAGAACATGATTGTTATCTGTTTTGGCTTTATAATAGATGCAGATAAACATTAGGAATTGTTTTCTTGTGTGTTGAAATTTGAATTGTATGTTTATATTTGTGACGAAGATTGTAACATGTCACATTGAATGTTGGACTGGCAACCAAATGTACAACCTATTACCATCAATGGAATGTATGGATAGTTTCTTTATGTTGGTTAGCTCCTTTTAATATCAAATTATAAAGGCAGTCAGCATTCTCACATGGAATTATTTACATTCTTATAAGTTGTAATTCATTATGTAAAAATGATTTGTCAGAAACTATCTGTACAGTACCATTACATTTCATTGTAGTTAGATAATTTGTTTAAGCCCTTGTTGGTTGAATGTCACAGATGCCATCAATTTATGTGGTACCATTTACAAGTTTTTATAATTTTATATCCAAGTTAAATTTCAAGCTGTATATATTAAGTGGCATTGAATTAACATCGGTCTGCATAGTAGGTATTAGTAAATGCACATTTTCCAAATTGAACCTTTGCTTTAATTTGTTTATTAATTATGTATTTAAGAAAAATGCAACAGGTTTTGGTTTATGCATTTTTATAGCATTGGTTGAATTTTGAGAAAGTGTTGAAAATGAGATATAATTTTGTCACTTGCAAACATGTGCAATATTGTGGCCCACCTGTTTTATTACTCGAAAAGTACATACTTGATCCCACAGTATATGAAGTAGGATTTCCGTGGATGATTTAAGATAGAAACTGATAGGGACAGTACAGTTTAACCAAAATGAACTGTTAAAGAGAACTTTTTTTTCCCCTTAATTCAGAAGAGTATGTATTCATTGTAGAACTGTGGCATGTCATTACACACAGTTAAGTGCAGATCTAGATAGGTCAGATAAAGACATAGATCTAAATATGGAGACAGTTATTGTTAGGAAGCTCTCAGATGTCTAACGTAAATGCTTCTCAGCTGGCCTGTGTTCAACGTATTGAATATTACTCTAGAAATACTCTCATTCAAGAATGTAAAGTAAACAGGCACACGCTGTCAGCAGGAAGTTATTATTGATTAAAGATGTATTTTGGACATAGTTGTACTTTGTATGTGGTATTGCGTGTAGAGGTTTGTTTTGCCTTGGAATATTTCTTTTGGTGGCTACAAGTAATAGGAATGCATTTTGTGAGAGAACTGGTAAGTACCTTAAGCCATTACATTTCTGTTGTAACATCATTGCAAGAATGAATGGAACTAATTTTAAAACTGAAAATGCCATTGAGGATGTGGGAAGCTGGCAGGAATTTGACTTCTTTTAAAGATTATACCAAACATTTTCTAGACAGCTGCTGAAGAGAGAAATTGTTTACTGTGCTTCAAATTAATGGAAGCATAGTAAAATGTGAGCTGAAGAAAGGAAGATTAAATTTGTTTGTTTGTTGGTGTTCAGCTTATAAAACTGTCTGCAATTAGTGGAAATATTGTGTACTCGGTTTATCTGTGAAACTGAGTGGAAGAAATTAGAGTTACTGAAACTTGTTTCTGTGCTTCTGAACTATAATGTTTTATAGTGAATAATTTGTTATTGTCTTGGTAAATAAGCTTGTAACCTAGCAGGTAGGAGTCATTAGTAGGGCAATATTATGTGTGGATATTCAGAATCTCTACAGTCTCTGTTGCTGTAAGAGGCTTATAATTACTAATATTTCTTCATATGTAAAGGCTTTGAGTGTTGTCTCACATTCTTTCTTACATATTTATCTTCTGATTGAGGAAATACAGAATTTAAATATTTATGTTTATGGTGCATATTATAAAGGTAAATAAATATACTTTATACTAGCCTCATGCCCGCAGTGTTACTCTGCGGAAATCTGGCAAATGCCTACACGTTTAGAAATGCTTAGTGCCATTTTGTATTGCGTAAAGACTGAAGTATGAAAATGGAAACCATTGTCACCAGAACTGAAACCCAGAACAGATTTTCTTTATTCTTTTAATCTTGCAGCCAAAACAGAGAACTTTGGTCTTGACACTGTTCTTCTGTCTGCTGTTTCCAAAGAGATGTACAGCTTTTTTTTAAGGGATAGTGATCTTTATTCCCTTAATATTCTCATCAAAACAAGCAACTTTGGTCTTGGCTATGCTCTTCTGTCATGTTTAATTTTTAATCCACAGAAACCAAATTCATTGGAAATTGAACCCAGGACAGTTTTTTTTTGGGGTTGTGACATTTGTTCCTGTGTTTTTTTCTCCCCCTGAAAGAAGTAACTTTGGTTTTGGAATCGTTCTTCTATTATGCTTAATGTCTGAGCAGTTCTGTCACGTTTAGTTCCTGAACTTTTGAAACCATCTTCACTGGTGCTAGAACCCAGGACCAGTTTTTGGAGTTGCGGTCTTTGTTCCCATAATTTCCTTGCTGAAACAAACAACTTTGATCTTGGTATCGTTCTTCTGTTACGCGTAGTTCCCAAGCTACAGAAACCATCTTCATTGGGCATCAAACCCAGAAGCTGTTGTAGCTGAGATTTTTGCGATTCTCTTAATTCATTCCAGGAGTAGATTGCTAAAATAGGGAGTGACAGTCCCCTGTCATATCCTTCCCTACTTGCCATTCACAGTAATTTTCTGATCCCATTCAACGCAGAAGAAACTTAATAAACTTTCATGTGTAGCAGTAATAACCAAGAATTGGTTGGGGGAGGGCTTGTGAAACTTGTTAATCAGATGTGGTAGGTTAGGTTTTATGGTCAGTAATGAAAATCGTATTGGCAAGAATCACAACAACAGCATTACTTTGGCAGTGATTATAACTGTTTAAGCACAAACATGATGGACATCGGCTATTATTTATGAAGGTGCTCTGTGTAGCTTGTCTGAGCGTGCTTAAGTTTGTGTGACCATTATTGATTGTAATGCATGTGTTCTCACTTTTATCAGGTATTAGCAGTAAGATTCATTTCGTAGCTTCTGGTTTTAATTAAAACAGACTTAGGCTTGACTTGTAAGTGTTCTTAATTGTTTTTGAGCATTCCATTATTTTAACTCACAAGTTCTAGCTGGTCACTTTGAAACTGACAGTTGAGTAGGTATTCATACATGCAACAGTAAGAATTGGTAAATCATACAGACTACAAGCAGAAGAGAGAGAGAAAGTACTTTTATATCTCATGGATTTGATTTATGTTGTTCAAACAAGAAGGTGTAGAATTTTATTAATGTGTGTCTGTAGTGTCCCAAAAAGATGTATGCACAATGCTGTCATGGTTATGTATGTGCTTCTGTTTGGGACATCTGTGTGCATATTTAACTTTAAAATATACATTCTTTATCTCACAGATTTACAGATACAGAATCACGTATACTACTGTATTAACAATGTTTTATCTTTCTTTGTGGTCAAAACTTTGAGCACATTATGTAGTGTTATCTACCCTTGATAACTTGTAATCACTGGGATGTAACACACATTGCATGTTTTTAAGACATGAGGTTTCATAACTATGTATAAGTGTCTAGACTGATGTTTTTGTACTGCAGCTAGCAACACCGTGGTGTTCACATGAATGCGTAATTAAGCAGGTTTGTATTTGGATTTCGGTTTTTGTGGTTGCAGATTGTCAGCATTGCATTTGCAGTGAAATTGATGAAAAATGCTACTGACATTTTCAAAACGCTTATGACATTTCAGGCAAGCGATTTTGTAGAGCTCGCTTTTTTGTGTGGGTTAGGCAATTTCAAGAAAGGGAAGACATTGCAAGTGACAACTTAAAAGACCTATCATAATTTGTATAAAGTGAGAAATGGTCTTCAGTTATCTGTTCAGAAGATAAAAGAACTGAACATGTAATGGAGAAACCACCTTTGACCAAAGGTCTCAGCACAAAATCTGTGAAAAAATGGAACCTAAGAATCTCAGGAGTAAGTAAAAAATTAGAACAGAGATTTGCTGACTTTGTAACAGATGTCTGGGAAAATGAGACTTGTCTTCCAGTACAGCAACCCTGTAACAAAATCAGTGATCAAATCCACACTCACTGACTGCTCAAGTTATTCAGAATGAATTTATTTCTTTACAACAGTCAACAATACCTTCAAATTTTGGAATGTTTATGACACTGCACTTATGAAGAAAGACAAATGACTTGGTCAGATGAGATGAATTTCATGGGGGATCCACATTAAAAGTTCAGTGTATTTCACTATGGTCTGTATCCATCTGAAATTACTTTGATTTGAGAGGTTTGAATTCACAAGGATATTAGTCTTGCTAATAATCGACTTCTAGGTTGCTGTATTTGGCAATACTTAGTGGTTATTTCTGCCGCAAGGCTGCAGTGTAAATTAAGGAATTTTAAACTGAAGTAAATTTTTTTTAGAATTTTTATGCCATTCTCAAGGTAGAAAAATCACTACCATAAAATTTACATATTTTTGATTATTTGGTTTATTTGTTGTAATCAGAATAAATAGTAGTCTCTTGTGCATTGTAAGGAACAGGTTTGTGTTTATGTATAGTATTGAATTTATTTATTGATTCCTTTGAGCAAAGCCATTGAGAAGCTTATAGTTACTCTGCTAGTTAAGAAATTATCTGCATTTTATTGAACCGAAGGATTCAGTACCACGTCCTTGTCAGCTCACCACTAGTCTCTATTTTGAGCCAGATGAATCCTGTTTCTTTAAAAACCATTTTAATATTACCTTCCTATCTCTGAGTTGTCATTTGTTTAGATGTTCTTGTGAAACGTTTGTGTTTATCATAATTCACATTAATGCCTCATGCACCACTCATCTTATTCTTGATTTGAAGTTAATGAAGCATCTTGTGCATTTTTGTGCTGTTTTCCTGTTACTTTCTGCCTTTGGGTATACATTTTTTCAGTGCAATATTCTGAAATAGTCCTTTGGGGTGAGAGACCAAGTAAGTTTCACACCCTTAAAAACAATTAATGAAATTGAAGTTTTGTAATTATTGACATTTTTGGATAAAAGATTAAAAGTCAAAAGAATGTGAGCTGAATGATAAGAATCATTAACTACATATAATTCTCTGATGTTAATTGAAATCGTGATTAAGCAGAAGCATTTTTGGAGGTGCATGTGCAATCATTTGAAAACTAATGTCATCCCAGTGTATGGAAAAGTAAAAATTTGCCATCGGTTTAATGAAAGTAAGTATGCAATTTTGTTAACCACTGTTACCACTATACCAGTTTGTTTTCCTGTCGGACCATGAATGAGCAAACAGTCTCGTGTTTCAGTATATTGTTTCCATTCTGTGAATGTTGATATTATTTGGATGTGAATATACAAAGTTAGTGTTAATTGTAGAATGTGAATTAGATGACTTACACAGAGACCAGTTTGATGCCATATTCAAGAGCTCTCTAATCTGAAACCAACAGAATAACCCAAATGAACATGTAGCTTACTTATTACAGTGGCAGTGTGTAGGCTTAGAACTCCACATACTTCTTGTCTAAAACATATATGGCCAAATTCTGTTTGTATATACCTCCTGTTAATTTGAAACATGTTCAGAAGAGAATGGTACAATTGATTTGGTGTCTGTGTAATGTCATTAGTTACCTTGATGGTGCTCTGTCAGATAGGAATATATTAGATATAAAGATATCCGTCTTCTGGGTTATTGCGCTGTGTAGTCTGGTCGATGTTAACCAACGTTTCAGAGGTCATACTGCCTCCGTCATCAGGGTCATCGCCCTGATGACGGAGGCAGTATGACCTCTGAAACGTTGGTTAACATCGACCAGACTACACAGCGCAATAACCCAGAAGACGGATATCTTCATACTCACCGCTGTGAGAACCTCAAGTCTTACATATTAGATATAACTTATGACTACCCTGGTAAATACCTTCATCTTAGCAGTCTGTAGATTTAGGTGCAGTCTAACCTGTCCATCACAGCTGTAAATCACTCCTAATAAGCTGGATTTTTTTTACTTCGGCATAACATCCCTTCATTAATGTGATATGTGAATTTCTGTGGTTAATTAGGCAGTTTTTGGAATAGCGACATCATTACTGCCTGAATACGTTTACCATTTATTCATTCACTTGGGTTTGTATTTTGCTCTCTCTATCACAATCGCATGTCGTACAGTGAAAGAATTTTTTCCAGTTGTGCAACAGCATTAAAGGTGGTGGATGATAAGTACTAAATTTGAAGTGTATACAGTTTTCTTTGTTTGGAAAGATCCCATATATTTTGATGAGATTATTAATTTGAAAGGAAAGTAAAGTGACATAAATGGTTTTTCATTTGTAAAGTGACACTACGTTTAAACTTTGTTAGGCAGTAATCATCAGAATATCATTTATTCCAAGCTGGAATGTAATTAGACCACCCTTGTTCTTGGTTTATTTATTTGCGTTTTATTAACTGTTAACATTGCTGATAATTTGAAAGTTTGTGTTGAAGGAACTGGTTGTAAGGTACTGTCCTGTTTTTTTTTACCTGGGAGACTGAGGCTTTGAATCCTGTTTCCTACTGAATATACAACAGTGTTAACAGTTTGACCATGATGTTTGGTTACTCTTGAAGGCTGCTGTCAATACAAGTTTTTATTGCCATAGTTTTGAACATTCATAAACATTTTCTGCCAATGTCTTGTAATGTTGCCTACTGCCAGTGATGTGCAACACGTAATTGTTAAGGAATATGACCATGGGAATTTAACTGAGGATAAATGACGATTGGAAGTTTGTCATAAACGTATTAACAGAAGAACCAGTCTTGTGCGAAACTGATAGAGCTTATTTTCCTTTTGCACAGATTTCCGATCCAACAGGTCTTGTAGTGTTATTGTTATATTCAGGTAATGTAAGTTCATAATCTAGGAAAAATGCAAAAAATGCAGCGTAGCTCATGAATTGGCATTGTAGGCTTATTTGCAGATTGTAATGAATGAATCTTACTTGGGCCACATTTATTTATTATCACTTGTAATTATATAAACCTGGTGCTTAGGTAAAAACTTACTAGACTACATGCAGTCTCACCCCAGAAATCTCAGTGAACATTCACTGTGTAGAAACTTCTGTTAATGTCTGTCTGGAATGCGATTGCTGTGGTTGGTTAGTGGCCTATGCAGTGTCTTTAACTTGGTGAGGTGTCAGGTTCTCTCATGATGAAATTTTGTGTGGGTGTTTTTCTGTTGTCCTTAATTTCCTGCAATTGTGACACCAGCATGGCAGACACATGAACTTCTAAGGTGGGAACAATACTGATGGCACTTAATATAGGGTTGTATAATTATGTACAGAAATAGATCTTTGGAAAATATGCAACTTGGATGAAGAAATTCTTTGTCCAATTAAAAACAGCATGGCAGCTGCGTGAAAGAATAACATGTTTTTCTGCAGAATGTGACCGTATGGCTACCTGAGTATATGTTCATTATGCTACCACAGAACTAGCTCATGTTTTGTTGTACACATGGATTTACATCATAAAGAAAATTATAGTTTGAGAAAGATAATACATTTTCTTATTGAATACCTTTTATAATTAACAGGTGATGAGACATTTCATTTATCGATTTGTTCATAATATGTATAGAAACAGAGTGGAAATGTGTAATCTGGATTGCAGTTTCTCCAGTTTCTATTTTGAGTAGGAAGATGAGTATGAATGAATCTTATGTTGAAAACATGTATATATTTTTACACCATCTGTGATTTACTGCTACGCTTAAGTGGACTACACTCAAGGTAATGCTTGCATAGGATATGTATGATATGGTGTATTTTTTATGTCAGTATATGTATGATATGGTAATTTTTTGTCATCCAGGCAAGTTCAGATTGTAAGGAATGTGTGTGGATATTGTCTTGTAATGTAAATCACACCTTTTCAGTGTTATTTCTGTTCTTCTTTACGACCAGCTTCTTTCTCTGCCCCCCCCCCCCCCCCCCTTCCAGCAAGCAACATCCATGTGATAGAATCAAAATTAGACTTTTTTCAAGTTATATTTGATGTGTCGTATGAAAGCTTCCATTCACAATCTTTGATGTTTTCCTGCCATTGTAAATTAATTACTTGAAAGTAAAGTGACATACATTAGCAGTTTCTGGAATCCTGCTTGTAGAGAAATTATGTTAGTAAGCAGTGTTTCCTTATGTAATTGTTTTTGTCTGATACACCATTCAGGAGCTAATTAGCATGACAATGGACTCCTCAGAAGTGCCTGAAGGTGATGCTGTACTAAATCAATTTTAAAAACACGCTTTTTATTTAGAAATAGGATTGAACTGGCAACTTTCCAGCATAAGTTAAACTAAAGTTTTTATGAAGCCTTGACTGTAACAATTTGATGATAGTTCTTTCATCTTCTGTTTGTGCGGTACTTTTATTACAGTTATTTTGCTGTGTGTCCACAGTCTAGTTTCTTTTTTGTAGCTGGTTTATAAAATAGAGTGCATTGAAGAAGAAAAGTACAGTGCCTGCAGTTTGTGACTGAGAAATACAGACCAGCAATAAATTACATTATAAAATTCTGCATGTTGGAATATTTTAACAAAATATTGCAGCACAGAATGACACAGGATGACGTTTTGGTTCCACAAAACTTGTCCCAGTTGAAGTGATGTTACAGTTTTTCCTTAAGTGAGTGAGTTTAATTTTGTAGGACTTTCCTTAAATTCACCTTCATACACCACATCAAATAGTCTACGATAGCAAGCTACAAGCACCTGCAACAGATTATATTATTACTAAAAAGTAATTTCACTGATCTGTGGATGTCACCTGTATGCTAGAAATTTGCTAAACTGTAATATCACAGTAACAGAAACCATTATTACTGGTACTTGAGCTCAGGACACTTTTTGGAGATGTGGCCATTCTAAATTCTCTTCCCTGTTTCAAGGCATGAGCATGCCAAGTTTGGTTTCACTTTTCTCGAGCTATGGGTGAACATAATTCGCACAAATTCATTTGTATATATAAAAGAAGTGTAAATCAAGTTAGACATTCTTTTGCTTAATATATTCAAAATATGTATATGTCATTTGCTGGTGCTCCTAGCTGAAGCACTATGTCTCAGTGCAATGCGTAAGCTCAATGTGACAATGAAAATACAGTTTACTATCTAACATGATTGAAATATGTTTTATGCAAATTTGAATCATCACTGACAAAACGTTTTAGGTAACGAACTAAATTGATGCCGCAGAATTTGATGAAAACATGCTGACTAGGGTGTAACTTAAATTTGAAATTGAAACAAAGGCAGTCATGCGCAATACTTTTAAATTTTTTTGGAAATGTTCTATGAAATGGAAATAGGTCTATAATCTGTAACTACAGCACTGTTGCCTTTCTTAAATATAGGCACAACAGCTACTTGCTTCTGTAATTTGGGAAAACTCCCAGTAAGTAAACTGAGATTGAACATGTGGAATAAAAGATGACTAAATAGCTTGGATCAGATTTTGTAGCAAAATTAGAACTTTGTTGAGGTCCAATACATTTCGTTGAACGGAGACGACTGGTCACCTATTTAATGTCTGCATCCTGGATGTGTGGAATATAAAAAAAATTGAAACCATTGAACTCAGAATTATTTGTTAGTTAACATAAGATTTAAAAATTGAACAGAAGAGGTTGCAAATTACGGCTCCATCAAAATTTTGTTTCTGGCATTATTTTGGGTAAGACATTGATAATTTATTTTAAACTTAGAAATATATTTCCAGAAGTATAGTGATTTTACTAGTTTGCGATAGTATGAATAAGTTCCCTAATGATTATCAGGCTTACATTTTTTGAATTCCTTAAAATAATTTCTTCTTCTTTATATTATATACACAGGTATAAGCAGTTTGGAAAGTCAGTGAAATTAGGTGGAATGTTTTAAGTTTTATAAAGGGAATGGACAGTAGGCTTAAAGATTATATAAACTACAGAATCAACAGAATTCTCATTTAAATTGCATGGCCAATCAGTTTTATGTAAGGTATTGCAAAGTAGTAAACATCCTTTTGAATAATTATGTCATGAATTATTTGACAAAAATAAATTTGAAATGTTGGACAAGTGGCAGATGGTAATTATTAGAAGCGACTGTTGAATTGGTGAGGAACACTTAAGTCACTTGTATAAAGTGAAGCTTCTGCGGCGACTGAAGATAAAAGACGTTCAGGTTACAAGTCGCAGCTTGTAACCTGAGAGTCTTTCATCAACCTAAATCATTGATGTTTGTAGTAACGAAGTTGAGCAGTATACTATTCAGAATGCAGTCATAGTCCTGATTTAGGCCAAGAAGTGAGGTGGCATAAATAACATTTAATGATAACATTCTTTAATACAATTGCAAGCAAAAAGTAAAAAAGTTTGACCTTGGCATAATTTTATTACATGTAAGAGCCCACAGCACTAACTCCTGCGCAACATTGCGTTGTGTAAAAATATAGTGATTGCAGTCAGATATGAATGCCATTTTGAATTTGATTCTGTTGGATTTTTTATTCACACTTTACCAGCGTGATACTTAACTTTAAATTTAGGAATGTTGTTTTCAAAGTAATTGTTACAAAACTTTAATTAGCTACGTCACATGATCTAAACATGTTTCACCATGTGCAATTATGTATTTATGTAAACAGCTAGGCCATAGGTATGTGCCATGCTTTGTACATAATCCAGTTGGCCATATGTCAGAGTAGTGTACTGCTAAGCTGTTGACCTTGGCGTTAAAGCGTGTCCAGCAGCTTGTAGTATGGCAGTTTAAATTCTCTGTTCCTCTGTTAAAGTGATGTGCAACTGGTGTTTTGCAACACACCATTGTGGCACAGGCCATCCGGGTGTGCCACGAAATTTTTACCTCGTTTCATAATTATAACCATAGTAAAGTAAAGTAAAGCTGTCCCACTATACGCCATGTAGGCGCTTGGGGGGAGAGATGGTATAGCTCCTACTCATTCTTGACCTCGGCACTAGATGGGGATGAGTGGTCAGCATCACGCCCCGGCTGTGCTTTACCCCCGGGAAAGGACCCCAGTACCCATTGGATAGGAGGCTGGGTGGGCCCCAGAGCCGGTTTGGACGCCTCTGCCCTCGTCGGGGATCGAACCCTGGTCGCCCAGTCCGTAGCCAGTCACTATACTGAATTATAACCATAATAGGTTACATAATTGTTTATCTTGTTTTGTACTCTGTCTCAGTTTTCATTTTCTTTATTATGGTTGGGCACACAGAGGACAGATAAGCTCTACTAAATGGAATTGCAGAGTAACATAACCACTTTTCAGCAAAATGTACATACCTCCCCTTTACTTTTATTGTATTTTTTTGCAAAAAGAGGTGACAGAACCCTCCCACTCTGGCCATCTGCCCTGCTATAAAAGTTGTCCCCACTTGCTACTCCTACTTTTCATTATATGTCTTTGAATAATGGCAACCCAATCTGTAAACTCCCCAATTTTGTTTGAAGAGAAACTTACTAACCATTGAATTTACACTTGTTGGTGTGCCATGTTGTTAGCATTCATGCCTGTATTTTGTCTGCAGGATTAATAAGTGCATATTGAGTCTTTCTTCTTAGAAGGCTTTGATGGTTTGTCGCAGTGCAGGCCTGTGGGTGTGATGTCCTGATCATTGTGGTGGGAGGAATTTTTTTGTTTGTGTTGACCTTATTGTTGGCTAAATCCTTCCATTTTCGCCTAGTACTGTGTCTTAAAGGCCTGTACAGTAGTTGTATATTGTTGTAATAATGTGTGGTTCTTGTATCATCATCGTTTCCAAAATATTTGATTTGCACTTGGTCCTGCGACATACTATTTTGGAGACTGCTTGTACATGGTTGTGAATTGCATTATTTGATTTTATGGCATAAACCATCTTCCCCCCCCACAATATGCAAAGTGGGGTTGTGCCACAAGTATAGAAAGGTTGCGAAACACTGCTGTATAATGAAGGTTAAACAAGGGATATCTGTGAGTTTGATTATGTTTTGATTTAAGTTTGTGATGCATTTATTCACATGGTGTTTTTCTATCAGTGTAATGCATGTATTACACAGAACTAATAAGAGCAAGAGAATACAGGATAGTAATAGATATTTTCATAGATTTTTGTTATTTCTAAATGTCCTTATTCCAGCGTTCAGTTCATGTGTTTTACATTCACAGTTTTTAATTTGAAATTGTATATGCCTTTTATAGTAGAATGCTCTGTATTATATCCTTTTAAAATTATCTCCACTCTGTTAATTATGATGTTTTTTTTTATTAAATTAGATAATATAAGTGCCAGTAGATGTAAAACTACCTAAATGTTGGTCCGATAAAGTGATATACTTGTTTACACAGTATGCTTTGCAAGGAGACTTTAGGTTTGGCTAAGCCAACCTTTCATCTTTAATTATATCAGTTTGTGATTGTTGAAAGAAATACATTACCAGTTGTTGAAGATAGAGAAACTCATGTGGAGTGATTCAATAAAGTGGTGATTCTGCACGATCCAGAGGAATTATCCAGGTCATGCTGAAGGTGCAGTGACCACAGTAATTATTCTGCACACTTTGTGTTACAGGTCACATGGACTTGGAAAAACTGACTTCAAGCAAGAAGCCACATCCACATTGCAAGTCTTTGAAAACACTGACCTCTTGCACTCTTTGCAAGCAGAGAGTTACGTTAAATCTGATAGTGAAAGTGAACAGTTTTATTCAATTTGGATAAAAACTGATGAGGATGAAAAGGAATACTATTTATGTGATGTGAAGGAACTGGAAAATGATGTTCAAATCACAAAAACAGCATCTGTTACTACCACTGATCATATATCAGAAGAGGAATCAACAAGCTGTTATCAGATAAAATGGAACACAAACGTGACTTCTCAGTTAACTGATCATGATTATGTTCAGTCTAATGGAAATGTTTTAAATAAAACTAAAGTTGTGTATGAACCTGTTTTAAGACTAGATCGGACTTCAATAACTTGTCTCGTTAGGGCCCGTAAGAAATGCATCTTGAAATGTGCAGTATCTGGTGGAAAATATCGTGCCAAGCTCTTGTTAGTTAATGAGCCAGTGCAGTGTAAGTGTTGTTTGAAATACTTCCAAAGTGAGGCTGTCTCTCTGACCCATCTTAGAATGCATACCGGATTTTCTCCATTTTATTGCAAGTATTGTGGGAAAAGTTTTATGTTATCATCTTCATTGAAACAGCACATGAGTTATTGTACATACACATCAAACAGAGAAGAGGAATCTAAAATATCCCATCCGTTAACCAAGGGCAATAATGAGAGATATATGTGTACAATATGTGGCAAAATGTATAAATTAAAACCCAGCTTGAAAGATCACTTGAGAGCTCATTTTGGGAAAGCTAGGCGGAAGCAGAAGTGTGATGTTTGTGGAGAAAAATTTCTTACAAAGGCTGAAATCAAGGAACATATGCTAACTCATAAATGCGGAACATTTTTTTCATGCCGCACTTGTGATAAAAAGTTTATAAATGAGAGGGACTTGCTAGATCATATGATTAGCCACACAGATGAGCGTCCCTTTTCTTGCTCTCTTTGTGGAGCTACCTACAAACGGAAGTCACACTTAAATCGCCATATCTTAAGCCATGAAGCAAATTGTAAGTTGCTGATACCTCCACGTTTTAGGAGGAGACCAGGTGTCATGTTTAAATGTCATTACTGTGGCAAACAATGGCCAACACCTAGTCTTTTAATGACACACCAGATAAGTCATACTGGGCAACGTAATTTTGAGTGCCATATTTGTGAAAAACGCTTTGGTCAGTCAGGAGCTCTTGCAAGACACATTCATGTCATTCATGATGGGGCCAAGGACTACACATGTGAGATATGCCATCAGAGTTTCACAGCCAAAGCCACAAAAGATAATCACATGCGCATTCACACAGGTGAGAAACCCTTTCAGTGTGACACTTGTGGTAAAACATTTCGTACTCAACAGCAGCTCCGAATTCATGAACGTGTGCATACAGATACACGTCCTTATCCATGCCCATATTGTGAAAAACGTTTCCGTCGCCGTCCGCACCTTATAGTTCACATTCGGACACACACAGGAGAGAAACCTTATGCTTGTCAAATCTGTGGTAGGCGTTTTGCTCAGAAGAATGATATGACTAAACACATGCAGGTGCATAATCGATGAGTACTGTCCTCGGAATGTCCGTTGTATAGCCTTAACAAAAACTGATTTGTTGATGACTACATTATTACTTCCACTGTTCTGCAAAAAGTGGTTATGAAAATTCGAATTAGTTTATGCTGTGCGTCACCCAAATTATGTGTACATACTAAAAATAACAAAATTATGCTTAATTGTGTATGATGTTTGCCTCTAAAGTGTTGTATATAAATCGGTAAGAATTTACAAAATTAATTGATATTTATAGAGTGGTTCTTTGATTAAAATAAATTTTCATGTGACTTACTTGTTTCTCTTTTTAAGTTCCAGTTATATGTTTAGTTCAAATGTATGTGAAAGTAAGAAAATATCTCTGACCTTACATTTAATACAGTGTGTTCTGAATTTACAGTAGCATTGAAGTTGTCTCATGTAATTTACTATTGCTGAAATATTCAAATATTTTAATATAGTGAATGTAGTTTTATTATAGAAAGTGCCCTAAATGAGGAACATTGGTATAATGGAGTGTCAAAAGCATACAATGACCTTTCCTCATCAGCATACCTTATTTGAAGTTTTGTTAAAAGTCGGCTGGTTTTATTCCTTTACCTGTGTTTACATATGCAAAACATAAAGAAGCCTTTTGAACTCCCCCACAACTTTTGGAAGGCATTTAGTAAGAAATGAGTGGTGAGAGATGACAGGGTAATTGTGCTGAGCTTTAGTATCTGAATTGAGATACTAGTAGGTCTTACAGAGTAATTGTCTGTCTAATTGTTTTTACATTATCATACACAATTTGCATTTGTAACTAAACAATGATAAAGAAGTTTCTAGGCATTAGTTGGATCTCTCTAGTGTTTAGCGTGATGCATTTCTGGAAAACAATGTAAGCGGTATTGGTTGTAGTTGAAAATAAATAAGAATGGTTTCTGAAACTGACCTTTTGGTGAAGGCCTGATCCCTGCCTAGTGTCCACTGTGTTTTTCTATGTGAATGCGTGTGAGAGTGAGGATGAGGGATGAAAGTACAAAACAAATCATTTTGCACCATTGAATACGTTTTGCTTTACTTTACCTTCGGCATTTTTAGTTCCAGTTTTACTGCCAGAGTTGCTTAGTTTTGAGCATTGTCTTGTTTATTGCTTTTGATTGATGTTACTTTTGGCATCATATTTAATTTGTAATTTATTTGGAATGCTGCATTTAGTTTGTGTTTGTATTTTAACCATTTGCAGTCCATTTTAAATACCACTATGGCTCTCTGCTGGTCTATATAAATACCACTAAGCTGTATACATTCACCGACTATTATGAACTGTTTTGATTTTCTTTTTTAACTTGCATTAAACGGAAGAAAAAGTAGGATGAAAATATGTTCTGAGAGGATGACAGTTCCTTTTGTTTGATTACTGACTATGTGAAATATTTTTCACGGACTGTACCACTGTCGCTAGTTAGATGTGTAATAAGTGGTACCTTTCTTGTTCCTGTCGTTTGGTAGAGAATAAATTAAGTCCAAGGCGGTAGAGATGACTTTGGCGACGTCTAAACATATCTTATTGCATGCAGATATACGATTTATAAGCATTGGATTTCATATTCTCTGAGCTATGTTTTATTTTGGGCTGATTGTGTTTGAAAGTTCCAAGACCAAGATCGACACCATGAAAGTGAAACAGAATGCAAAGTGTAATTGATGAAGTCACTACACATAAAGAATGCTTGATAAGAAGACAAAAGAATATGCATGTCAGTGGCGGATCGCTCTATGCGTCAAAAATAATTTAAAAATATAATTTCGTAGTAGGAATATGCGATATTTGTTTTATAACTTTATCAGATATAAAATACTTCTATTCTAAGTAAATATGACAGCTACACACACGATGGTATTCCTTCACTTTATGATGTATGGCAAAACACTTGGTGTGGAGTCCTGGCTTCCTTGGACACGTGTCAGAATAAAACGATGTTTCTCTTCTGCTTCCTTTCACTATTATAAGGTACACAAAGTCTTGCTAGGAAAACTAGGATAGAACTAGTACAAAGAAGAAGGCTTGAATGATATGCTGACACTGTTTGCCAGTCTCAGTTTGACTCCAGATCATGTAAAAAATTTGTAAAATACGTGGCAGACTCAGTCCGACATCGGACTGGAACTTGGTTATTTTAATGTCGGACTCAGTCTGACATAAGACCACAAAGGGTTAACAGTATTTTGATTATGCATTTGAACATGCCGTAATATTTGTTTGTTTGAACATACACATCAAATGAAAAATTTAAATGTCTTAATTTTTGTCTGATCCCTTGATTCAATTAATATCCTAAAGGTGTAGCAAGTTAGGTATTCCATTTCTTATCTTAACCCAGGCACTGAAGTGATTAATTATTTAAATTGGCCTTGAACATAGGTTCATCACTGTTGTTATGAGTTATCACTGTTCCAATGGAACAAGATGAAATTGTTAATGTTCATCATAACTGAATTGATTGATTTTGAAGCATATAATTACTAGATCTTAATTTTCCTGTGTGTCTTATAATTTGTATTTCGTTCTCTTCACTGATTGGGTAATTCAATGCCTGTACCAGCCTCAAATTAGTCTTACTGCTGGCATTTGCTTTGCCATTTTTTAAGCAATGTTTGAAGTGAGCAACTTTCTAATTTTTATCAGAGTAATAAATGCTCTAGGTAAAAGTGAATGACAGTGACAGAGGAAAATGTAATACACATTTTGTGTTCGGTTTCAAGGTAAATGAAGGGTATGTTTGTGCTAGGTACTCTTCTACTTGGGAACCATCGAGTTGCTTTTCATAAAATGTTAACATTGATGGTTCTTGCTAAACTGCTCCGTTTTCTTTACTCTCTTTGTAATAGAGCACCAAAAGTTGGCATTCTGTAATTGATAATCTAGGGGTAATGACAGTGAATGCACCAGAATTATTACACTACATATACATTTTTTAACTTCCTAATAGTAGCATTGGGTTATGAGGGAGTTGAAATTTGGAGTCTTTGGTAGTTGCATACTTTTATATTACTAGTACGAAACACACTGAAACAGCAATGTTGACCAGACGGCGTGTTTATCGAAAACTGCAGTCCATTCTGTTGACATTTGTGCAATTAAATTATTTTCAATAAGCTGCACGCAATAAAACTGGTAGGATGTTTCCAGTTAGTGGCACTTTATTCAAGTTTTTCTGTATGCTGTTAATGTTGTGGTACGGTTGTACTGGTAACATGTTTTTTAACCATCTGTATAATGTCCGTTTAGATGATAAATTACTACAGACCGTGCATGCACCAAGTGCTCTTTTCTGAATGCTATATATGTGTTTTGGAGGCATGTAAGGGGTCCTTTAAAGATTGTTTTATGTAAGTGTTGGCAAAATATTGCATTGTAAAGTATGCAGGGCACAGACCAAAATGGTAGTCATATCCGGTGCTGGACAATACAGCGTATCAAGATTACCTGGACTTACGAAATATAAATTGAATCTAACAGCCGTATAACAAAATCTACTCAGCTATAGTTACAAAGCAAACTCAATACAAGTGTTTTTGTTCAGGATATGTACAAACTGTAGTAGATGTTAAATAACATCAGGAAAAATGTAATACACATTTTAATTTGCTTCCTGCACTTTACATATGTTAGTAAATCATGTTTAACATGTTTGTATAGAGGCTGAAGGTACACTTGGCACATGTCCCTGTAAACTTATCCATTGTGAGTGGTTGAGCATTTCTGGACCCAGCTTATATGATGGGGAAGTGAAGAAATTATTCTTCTGCTTTGTCATGTGAACTAATGGATAGAACATGTTTTGGGCAGCATAATAAACTACAGTTAAACTCCAATAGAGCAACCCTCTGTATACTGCCACTCTGACATTGTGCTCACAAAAGCCTTGTAACACGAATTACCTACGTAATTTCAGAGGGAATCCCAATAAACAGTCACTCATTGACTGCCATCTGCCCACATCTATGGCAGTACAAATAATTATGTACCATTAAGTTTTATAATCAAGTCCTTTAGAGTCCTTTGTATGACAGGGAAATGGAATTGTTAAATGTTGATCGAAATAGGTTGTTGCCCTTCAAAGAACATTATCATTGCCAGCTATTATGAGGTAAACCCTTCAGTCAGTGCTGGAGATATTCTGTGTTGGAGATATTCTGAATGAACAGGAGGACGGTTTTGATTGAATTACACATCCACTGTAATGCCAGTATTAGTGATGGTTAAAATGTGGTTCCCCAGTGGGGTTTGACTATACTTTAAATTCTTATACTTAGATGTTGCCAGTAAGATGATAAATTATTCATAGGTTTGTAGATTTATGTGAGATTTGATAGTTTTCTGGATTATAATGCCTGATTGTGCCAATGGAGTTGTGATGTGTGCAAGACTGCAGGTCTTCTTCATCCAGAAGATCACAGTTTATGTGAAATAACCAGATTTTTTAATGTAGTTAAGGCACTAACAAGTGAGAACAGCATTTGTACAAGTTTCTGGGCAATGCTTAATCACTAATTCCATTGAAATGGGTTGCTTACTTTCAGGTACTTGCATGCATGTAACTTAAAAGCCTGAAAAAAATAAAACTGCGAATTCTGCACACCAAAAAAAAATTCTTATGTAACCAGTTAAGAAATGCATCTTTTCTGTGTTGGATTCCTTTTTTCTCTTCCAAAATTTTTAATTGGGGATCATGGGTTGTTTTGCCTCCATGCTTGAAGGGACGTTGGTCATCAGCAGCAAGAGATAGGGGTATGGCATCAAGGCTACAGATGAATTTAATAGTGTCAGACTTCAGTATCAACACCGCCATTCCAACTGTGATTTAGTTTACATTGAATGGTACAATGTTGACAATATTGGAAAAGGATAAAAGATCTGTAACACAAAGTCGACTTTGTGGAACGCATATTCATTTAACTTTCTTGTTTATATGTGCGAGTGTGTAACAAACATCCTGGAAGTCACAATGGGGTGTATATGGCATGAAGTTTTGTGAGGGGTAGTAGAATGATGAATGGTAGAGGGAAGAGGAGAAGGTGTTTGATTGGAAATCCTACCTACTAGTCTAATGCAAAACGAGCATGTTGCACACATCTGTTTACAGACACTCATCACCACCGAACTTGTAAAGTCATGTCATCTGTTTCCCTGGGTCACTTCATTAGTGTTGTCGTTATTGCCCAAGTGTACTGTAATTGTTTTTGGTGTTTTGTCTTGCTGGCTCAAGAATCACATGATAATCACTCTCTGAACCAATTTAAATAATTGTGTACCATTTGGAATAAACCTGTTTTAATTTCCAGCATGGCTAGTTATACGTTGCTTATGCTTTGAAATGTATGGAAGAATACCTGGTTTTGTGTTCTAAGATACATCTCATCAGTTTAAATTAATGGCTTTACATGTGCACTGTAATTTTTAAATGGGATTCATATCGAATAACTGAAATTTACAAATAAGTAAATATTCTATCAGCACTTTTTGTTCCACTTAAGGACTAAAGACTAGGCCATTCTGCAGGGTCCTTGGAAATTCTGTTCTTGAGAACTGCAAGTGATGCATTTAATGTAGGCTGTTGATATGTATTGGTAAAAAAATTCATTCATTACCTATAAATTATTTGTCAAATTTATCTTATCATCCTTATCCCCTTCTCTTTTGGTGTGCTGAATTGTTTGCGTGTTCTCTCATGGAGAATTATGAGAAATGCATATTGCTTGAGCAGCTCTATTTTGCATTTGATTAAGATCTCCCCTACCATTCTGTCTTCTGTTTTGTGAGGTTTTACTCATCGTGAATTATGTCTGGCTTGTTTCTTTCTTCAGTCTTTTTTATGTCTGATTCCATGAAGTGTTTGCTGAACAGCTATTAAATGTGTCGTATTCCCTCAGAGCTACCAGGATGTGGGTTGTCTTGCAGTGATGGATAATACGAGGCTCGTCCACAAAGTAAGTTTCCCTGGGGCCGTTTACAGAAACAAAACACAATTTCATGGAAATATTTATTGCAACAGATACAGCAAATGTCCAGCTATTTTTCAACATATTCGCCACCGGAATTGAGACATTTGTCATATCGTGGGACCAACTTTTGAATACCTGTGTCCTAGAAGTCTGCCGCCTGGGATTGGAACCACTGTGTGACAACCATCTCCGCCTCTCTGTCATTCTCAAAACGCTGACGCTGACCGGACAGGCATTTCTTGAGGTGTAGGAAAAGATGGAAATCACTGGGAGCGAGGTCCGGGCTGTAGGGTGAATGATTAAACACCTCCCAGCTGATCTCCTGCAGGAGACTTGCTGTCCGTCAAGCCGTGTGCGGTCTAGCGTTATCACTGACCGCACTTCACAGTCGGCGGGAGCTGGAATAAGAACCTCCATCTTCAACAGCTGCAACGATGCTACTGTGAGAATGCGGGAGGTGCCGTTAGTGTATGCGCCATGCTACGTCATTGCTCTATCACGTACGCACAGTCGCTTCGCGCAATATAAGGTTTGCTAGCTGTGGGACGAGTGGGAAACTTACTTTGTGGACGCGCCTCGTACACTCCAAATCCTTACTTGCTGCTACAAAATGGAAAGTGTTGAAGGTCGAGCTTTGCCAATTTGCAATGTGTACTGCCCTCTGAACATTGAATGTTTGTACGTGCCCATAATCAGGTCTTCAAAATGAAAGGAATTGAACCACACTTGTTGCCTGCATCCACTTGATGTTATTGCAAGTCTTTTGATTTATATTTGATTTTTAATCTTGCTGTGCAATATGAAAACTGAGTTTTGCCATCCAAAATATTGTTTAATTTTGTAGGTAGGTAGTCCTTTAGAATAATTATTTGGATTTTTAAAATGAGAAAATTATATTGTGAAGAGTTCTATAAAAAAGTGAAGGAATGTTGCAACTATTTGCAAACATTTTACTTCTTACAAGCAAGCAGTTTCTGCTGTCTGAAAACTATCCTTCAACCAGTTTCATTGTGCTGAATTAATTGGTGATTCATGCTTGTGACTCTTTATCATTCATGGCTGTTTTTCTGTTTGAATATGGGTTGTACTTTTTACAGAGATATAAAAATGTAATTCAAAATACTGTATGTTTGGACCATATTGAACAGTGGCCAAAGGTAATTAATTATTTGGTTCTAATGCCTTATATTTGTTTGTCATGATATTGAATAAATACTAACAACCAAGTAGGAAGAATTAATTATTTCTAATTCTATAATAAAAATGCAGATAAGAAAGAATGATTTTCGCTGTTGCTTCTGTTGGAATGGTCACGATAAGGCTTTGTTGTTTTTTGGGTTTTAGCCCTTTGACGAATATGAACATAACAGTACGTTCAGCAACACTGTGCTGCATGTTTTTTTTAAACATATCCATGTTTTAAACTTCACTTTGCTGAGGACTGTAAGCTTCTGACTTGTGTTGTGGACTGACAGCACTGAGTGCTCAGACTATCTCTCTCCCTCTCTCTCTTGACCTTGACAAAAATGGCATAAGTGGTGGAATTTTATTTTGAGAGGTAAGAAACTCGCTTGGCACTGTTTTTAGGCCATTTAACTGTTGCTCCTCAAAGGGTTAATAAACTCAATATGTATCTTAGCTCAGAGGTACATGCTAGAAGTTGCAATCTGTTTGGCACGAAATGTGATCCTCATTAGACGCTTTATCTTCCAGGTTTCACCAACACATTCCTCACAGTGCAGATAAATGTTTTCAACCTCAAAGAATATTTGAGAATTTGGGAGATAATGAAGATACCACCAGGGATAGACATGTTTGTAGTTATTGTCAGAAGTGTGTTCAGAATAAAAGTGAATTGTTAGCTCATTTATCTGATGCTCACGCACATGCTGTTTACCATTGCAAGGTCTGTGATGAAAGATTTTGTACTGTGAAGGAACTCTTCTTGTCACATTTGGCTATGCATGGTATAGAGCCGTCGGAGAATGATATTCTTGAAAGTTACGAAGATTGTACCGAAGGGTGTGTGGGAAAACGCGCAGTGCAGTACGAGTTAAATAATATTAAAGAGGAACTTTACATAAAAGGTGGTAGTTTCAAGAATGTGCATTATGATTTGAAAACAGTGGAGTTACAGAAGACCCATGAGAAAATGCATTTAACTGAGAAATTAATTAAATGTTCTCATTGTGAGGAAATGTTCAGGGGTTCTGCAGAAATGAAGAATCATGAAAGAATTCATTCTGGGAAACAGCCCTTTGAATGCAAGTATTGTGGAAATGGATTCATATCTGTTGCCACTCTGTTTAAACATTCATTGTACCATAAGAATAATCCCTTGCTGATATGTACCATTTGTTCACAAGCTTTCCAACAGGTTGTTGAATTAGAAGAACATTTACAAATACATGGAAATGACAAAGAATTCCTTTGTCACTTATGTGGCAGATCATTTAAAGAGAGAAATGCATTAAGTCAACATGCAGAAGTGCATCTCAAGAATGAGAATAATCTAATTAGAACTTGTGAGAAGTGTGGAAAAGTATTCAGGAGTCTTACACATTTTAAAAACCACCTGTTGTTCCACACTGGTGTGAAGCAGTTTGTTTGTGATAAGTGTGGGAAAAGTTTTTTCAATGTTCACAATTTGAATATCCACTTGCGCTCTCACTCTGAGGCCCGGCCATTCCATTGCCCACTCTGTAGCCAGAAATTTCGCTGGCTTAAGAACTTGAAAGTGCATTCAAGAATACATAACAGAGATGAAGGGAAGAAGTTGGGTACAGAAGTTTGTTGCACTGTGTGCAAAAAGGAACTGTCAGACAAAGATAAACTGAAGGTACACATGCGAAGTCATAGTGGTGAACGCCCATTTTCTTGTGACAACTGTGATAGGAAATTCCGACAGAAAGCCAGCTTAGATTATCACATGAAGACTGTACATTTAGCCATTATGGATTTTGAATGTGATGTCTGTGGCAAGTGCTTTCCTTTAAAACAGGCACATGCCAACCATATGCTACTTCATACTGGGGAACGTCCATACAAGTGTAGCACATGTAATAAGACATTCCGATCAGTGAGCTGTTTACGTTCTCACACAAAGATTCATTTGGATGTCAGACCATATGCATGCTCTTTTTGTGAGAAGAGCTTTCGTAAAAAGTCTCAACTTGATTGTCATGTTCGGATACATACAGGAGAGAAACCATTTATGTGTGAAAAGTGTGGCCGAGCCTACACACAGAAGTGGGATATGATAAAGCATAAACACACACATGAATAATAGAGATTAAGTTTAATTAAGGTGTTAACATATTTTCAGATTTTATGATTTGTATTGGGGAAAATTGTTACTAAACAGTGCATTCCTCTTCTTGTTGATGACATGTAGTGTAGTTTTCATACACACGCAAACTCTTTATTGCCATTGAAATTGGCTTACAGTACAAAAGTGATTTAGTTTCTTGGCACTCTGAATAAATAAGCAACACCCAAGCGACATATTTTAAATTACGTGTTAGGATATGTCAATTCTTTTTATGACATACTGACACTAGGTTCATGCAGTTTCATTATTCAGGACTGCTTTCAGAAATGTCAGTTGTTACCACTTTGATGCAGGTGTTTAAATTGCTAGGATAATTAGGTGGCTTATTTTAGTGGTAATATGATTCATATTGGTGCATATGTGGGGGGGGGGGGAATTGAGTGATACTATGAGATTGTGCAATAAAACTGAATAATTCTGTCTTTCTCAAGGCTGAAGGGTACTCATTAGATTAAGCATTTTTTCTCCCAGCAGTAAATCATTATTCATGTCACAGTCTGTTTCTCCAGTGTGTGTCTGTTTTACAGTGGATTTTATATTTGACTAGAAATGAATAACTGTTTCAGTATTAAATTAATTTGAAATGTAGGTATGCTAAAGAAAGTTAACAGCATACGAGGGTGAGTCAAATGAAAACCGTAATTTTTTTTTTAAAATTTAATTTATTGAGTGAAAGCGGTACACAACCATATCATTTTTCTACATAGTCTCCATTTCGTTCAATACAGGCCCTCCAGCGTTTACGAAGTGTATGGATTCCTCTAGAAAAAAATTCTTGTGGTTGTTTGCGCAACCACTCATACACCGCCTGCTGTATCTCTTCGTCAGAACGGAACTTCTTTCCTCCCATCGCCTCTTTGAATGGCCCAAACATGTGGTAATCACTTAGGACTTGGTCTGGTGAGTATGGCGGATGTGGAAGACACTCAAAGTGCAAGTCTTGGATTGTTGCAACTGTTGCACGGGCAGTATGGGGCCGAGCATTGTCATGTCAAGGACACCTCTAGTCAAAAGTCCACGTCGCTTTGATCTGACTGCAGGTCGAAGATGATTCTTCAAGATTCTTCACTGATCAAAAAACGAATTACAGAACGTTGTTCTTCTTTCGTGCACGTAACTAGTGGAGCAGCCATTTTCAAATTGGCACTGTGATGGCGATATGTTTGTCTGCATTATACTACCACCTATAGGATACTCTTTATAGCATTGGTAACATGTCTGCCAACTTATAGGACAATGGCGCGATATTTCAAATTTTTATCTCAGTTTTACGGTTTTCATTTGACTCACCCTCGTAGTTTCTGCTACATTTGACTTCACTAGTTGAAGTACGTACTGACATTCAGCTTTAGTTATCATGTCTGATACTTGATTCAAAAGTTTTTAATTTACTTGTTATTCTGCATTGCTACACGACAACTATCACATGCATTAAGCAGAATTTAGCACATTCTTGCCATTTGTGGGGTTACGTTCTTGAAATCCTTGCACAGTAAAATAGTGATATGTAAAGTTAGACATTATTGGAAGACTGGTGTTAGGGGTACTAAAGACACATGATTAATATGTATATTTAATGATTAATATGCATTAAAACTTTGATGTTAGTGTTTATTGTGTTGACATTGGCATTTCTGGTTGAATGAACACCAGGGCAACAATCAGTTTAAAAAACTGGAAAAGGACAGGTGTAGTATATTCAGTGTGGCATGGCATCTGTTTAGCTACTGACACAGGTGGGCATTACTCTGTGCGACTGTGCAAGAACAACGTACCTTTGCCACGATGCAAGAATTTTGTTGCAATTTTTTCTGTGAATAAGCAAGACCATGATGTGCAGACCTGCAAATGAATAGGGTTTCCTTTGTGTGTGCCCTAAGGGATTTGTGTCTAGTAAAATTTCTCTAATTCTTCAGTCATTTTGAAAAGTTGATATTTCATTTGCTTTAACATGTGTCAGTTTTTTCTGTATTATTAAAATTTTCTTTGTTTTGAATGTAGCTAAATCATTGAATGCAATATATTTTGTGTCATGCTGCTTTCTCAGCATGTATGATAGATTTGTCATTTGACAGGCATATGTGCCACGTGAAGTTTTTGGTGTATGCAACGCCTATGAAATGTTAGTCCATTCTTGGTGCAACATGTTTGTGAATTTCCAGCAGTTGTGTGTTTTGCATTCACCAATATTTATTACAGGCCTGTTGTGCTGTCGTGACATACCCCTGGCAATGGAAGGATACTGAGATTATAAGTTTTATGACTGAACTACTGTCAACATCGAGCTCTTCATTTAAGCCTTATAATGTTGATTATAGATTTTAATTCTTACTTTGATATTTGCTATGTATTGTAGCTGGTAATAATTTTAATTCGTAATTATTTTGTTTAGAATTCCGGTATGTAGTGCCATTTTGAAAAGGAATTCTGTTTAGAATGCTGAATCACAGTTCTTCTCGTCATATTGATAGCCGTATCAGTGATGAAAGATTCTCGGGTTACGAGCCGCCTCAGGTGGCTGAATGGTGAACAAACCATATCTTCTGCCAGTGTTTTGAGAACAATCTCTGCTCTCATCTTCAGGGCTGCTGCGTAACAATGGCGAGCTCGCAACAAATTGAGATTTGTTACGCAACAGCCCTGATGATGTGAGCAGAGATTGTTCTAGAAATGTTGGCAGAGGATATGGTTTATTCACCATTCAGCCACCTGACACGGCTCATAACCCGAAAGTCTTTCATCAACTCCAGTCGTTGGAAGTGCTTCACTTTATACAGCTGTGTCAATGGTTTTACTCATTTTGGTGCAAATTGAAGACATAAGGTATCTAATAAGGGGGGTAGTAGTTAATGAAATAAATAAATGCAGAGCAGAATCTGGAAAGGCAGTTCTCACTTGACTAATCACAAAATGTCCTTATTATGGAACCTGGAAGTTCCCTGTGCCGTGCCACATCCAGTTCTCACTCCATATCCTATTACTTAAAGATCTGTATTAACATTAGTTTCCGAAATGGTGTCTTCAGATTTCTCAGCTACAATTTTGTATGCTTTTCTTGCCTCTTGATGTGTATGTTCCATGCCCTGTCTGTCATCCTGTCTTGTTTTATTACTCTAGTAGTATTTGATGAATATTTTCAGCAGATTACAATCTCTGCACCACCCCCTTTGTGGGAGAGACCAAATTCACACCCATTCATCTATGGACAGTGTGCAAAAAGTTAAAGGAAGTTCTTTGTTGAAAGTATGGTAATACATATTATGGTGATAGTTGTGTAGCTGTGGAGTATGTGGTCTAATTATATTCGTAATATTAGAAACATTGAGCAGAAAATCCTGGTTTCCAGTTTTTAAAGGAAGACATTTTATTTTTTATGAATACCCATTTGGTGTGCAGTGGGAATGTTCCTTCTGAAACAGAGGTTTTTGGAGGGTATCAGCTTGAGGTCAGTGCATCTAATTTGTACAGCTAAAACAAATGTAATTGACAACACTGCAACAGAACATCTTGTGAATAATGGCCCGTGCATGGAAAACCTGGATTTCAACATATAGAGGTGAGGGACAAGTGAGGGTGTTGGCACCAACAGCAGTAATCACTCTGCACACTTTGTCTTGCAGGTGTCAGCTGTCTCCCCTTACGTCATTCAAAGCTTTCCAGGAAGCAAATAATGCATTGAGGAACATGTACGGGCTGAAGGACACCATACCTACCATTTCTGATATATCACCCCATCAGTTGGTGTGGATTAAGTGCGAAGAAATATCTAGCAATATTAAGAACTGTCATCATTGTAATGGTTCATTTGCAACCAGAAGTGAATTGGAAATTCACATGTCAAAATCACATTCAGATGTTACATATAACACTAAATGTGATGCAGAACTAGAGGACAAAGTTGAACCTATTTCCCGCTCGGTCACATGTCTGGATAAGTGTGGCACTGAAGATAATGGGTTACATGATGTTGCTATCAGTGTAGGTTCCTGCAGTGTACAGCATGCTCCTAGAAGGGAGGTTAAAGCAAGGAGACACTGTAGAGAAATTCTTCATTCTGAGAGAAAGGATTTTCTTTGTAAAGTCTGTGAGAGAACATTTGCTAGAAAGTATGACTTGAAAAGACATTCTAAATGTCACTCTCCTTCAACAGCAGGTACAGTGCAAGAAACAGAACATGTAGTGGAGAATGATGGAAATGACAAGTGTTTAATGGCAGAGTTTGTTGAGGGCGATGTGAAAACAGATTATGAAGTAATGTTAGGTGATGAGTCTGCGAAAGAATGTAAACGGAAGCGTGCAAGATCAGCCACCTTCCACTGTATTGAGTGTGGAAAAAACTTTTCACTGAAAGATAGTTACTTTAGGCACATGCGTATACATACAGGAGAGAAGCCTTTTACCTGTCACATTTGTGGTAAACAGTTTCGTGATTCAGGTGGCCTTGCAAGACATCTGAAAGATGTGCATGCCCGCATAAAAAAATTCAGTTGTGACATATGTGGCCGAAGTTTTGCTTCTAAAGCAACAACCGAGGACCATCGCCGTATACACACCGGGGAACGTCCCTACATTTGTGATTCCTGTGGTAAAGCATTCAAATCTAAAGCATCTCTGTACATTCATAGTAAAATCCACACTAATTTATTTCCACATAAATGTTCTTCTTGTGAGAAGCACTTTCGTCGTCGTCAGGAGCTGTTGGCTCATGTGACAACGCACACTGGTGAAAAACCTCATGCATGTGAAGTTTGTGGGAAGTGTTTCAGAGTACGAGGGGAGTTGTTACGGCACAAGCTTATCCATTCAGAAGACAAGCCATATGTTTGTACAGAGTGTGGCCTGACTTTCAGACAGAAAAGATATTTAAAAAACCACGAGAAGATACGCCATTCAAGACGAGAGATGAGTACTGAATTTGTACCTTAATATATATTCTCTGTAAATATATGAGGTTATAGGTTGTGGTGAAGATGTAGATGTTGGTTTTCTGGGGTGTGATGCTATGTGAACTCATATTTTGGAGGAACATACTGCCTGCCTTGAAGGTGGAGGCAGTACGTTCCTCCGAAATATTGGTACCTTCGTTTAAGTCCACGTGGCATAACCCAGAACACCATCAGCTTTCTGTAAATAATTATTTACTGTTTTGGGCTGTCTTAAATTTTTAAATTCAGTTGTTGATAAATGATTGCAGTTTGCCTGAAACTGTTGTAGTAAAGTTTAATTTTGTGATGAGAAAGCAGATAACTGCTGCTGATACAAAGGAGTTCATGGTTTATGGCAAATTTAACGTTATATCTTTGCAGCAGATGGTAATTTGATACTGGCATTGACTATACTAACTTAGATTTTATGTTAGAAGAAAATACTGACAGTCATAATGAATAGGCTGATTTCTACTCATGAACAGATCACACCAAGCGTACAGTAAATTTCTGTGTTCTGGTGCTGCAACTGCCCTCATGTATATATTTGAAAGATACTTATTTTATGAAATATATTTTATTGTTAAAAGTCTAATGTTAAGATTTGGACTTTTGAGTAGTGTAGAATGTTTTGATGCTAGAATTTAATGCCTGTGCTATAAAGTAATTTTAGGCGAAGCCCACATCTCTTTATAATTAGCAGTTTTATAAATTGAAGGAAATAGAGCTGATACATTATCTTTTTTTGTCAGTTTTGTGTGAGGTATGCAGGTCTTATTTTTGTTGGTTTATAATTGAATTATTGCTGTCAGTAGTTGAAAAGAAATCAGTTTCAATGTTAAGTTCTTGTCTTATTGGATTTTGTATGTATAAGGAGACAAATTAGATATAAGGAAGTAACTAGCCTGGAGGGCACAAAATTGTAGCACACTATAAATGGTTTCACCATCTGTGATTTAAGTTCTCTCAGGGGTGAAGGTAACATGCAATCTTTGTTGTGACAACATGCAATCTTCCAAGTGGTTATCTATGTTTCTGGGGAATGTGTCACCTCCATCGCCTTCTATCCTGAAGACAGAGGTCATACAATCCTCAAAAATTTGGCTATGTCGTACAAGGCTATTCTGCATCACAATCCAGAATATTACATTTAACTTAATGTACTGTTATATACTGGATTAAAATTGTCATTATCTGAGCTATATCTACATACAGCCATCAAAACGGAATACCTTCACTTTTTGCTCATTATTTTTAGTTGGTATGATAATTTAATTAGATCTCCCCCACATTGTTTCTGAAACCAATATTTATAGCAAGTGGAATTCAGTCTTCATCCTTATGCTGTTTAACACACAATATTATATTACCTGTACTCAGATTTTCCAGTGGTGTCACCCCTTCAGATATCCTACTGATATTTTGTACACATTTCTTGTCTCCTCATTGTGTGCTGCATGTGTTGTCCATCTCACCCTTGTTAAGATTTTAGGTTCTCTTGGCAGCAAATATAAAGATGACTGTCTCCTGCAATGCTATGTCATGTAGTTTGGTACTTTCTGCCTCCATCTCCATAGAGAAGAGGTGATAATGAATGCAGCAAAGCACTATGAAACATTAATCTACCAGTGAATATGATACATCATCACAGATGGCCATCTCCTAATTTCACCATCCAGATATGGTCAAACCTGGTTAGGGCATCACATTTTGTCCACCAACAGTATTGGCATTAAAGCAGGGTAGTGGTAAATCGAAACCTCCTTTTTTTGTTATTCCCTCAGTATGTCTCCAACACATAAAGTGGAGAAACAGTTGGCATGCATCTGCTAGTTTGTTACAGGATATTGTTTGTTGTAGGCAGATAACTTTTTTATTTCAACATTTAAACTGCTCTTCACCATGTCAGACACAACTGACAATGGTTATACAGAAGACAGCCCTCTTCAGACTCCCCACCACGAAAACCTCAAATTTTACTTAGTGGTTATACAGTTTATCTTTGTTTTACATAACCTTACTGTGACCTGCTTAGTGATTGTTTTCAAACTAACGTACTGGTTACTTAGAGTGTGAAGTAATGTTTCATTATGGAAGGGTCCACATGCTGACAAACAGGAATGGATGATGAGGTTGGATCTGTAACTTCTACCAGAATTCTTGCTTTTATCTGTTGCTTTACACAACTTATTCTCCATAATGTTTCCTTCAGATTTCAAGGCCCTCCTAGTAATGGGTTTATTTGCTGCAACTGCATAGATTTGAAATGTTGCCTCTGACCCCAATAACAACCCAACTCTGACCCCGAGTGACTATAAGTTATATGTTGTAAGACTTGAGGTTCTCACAGCGGTGAGTATGAAGATATCCGTCTTCTGGGTTGTTGCGCTGTGTAGTCTGGTTGATGTTAACCAACGTTTCAGAGGTCATACTGCCTCCGTCATCAGAGTATGAAGATTTCTGTCTTCTGGGTTGTTGCGCTGTGTAGTCTGGTCGATGTTAACCAACGTTTCAGAGGTCATACTGCCTCCGTCATCAGGGCGATGACGGAGGCAGTATGACCTCTGAAACGTTGGTTAACATCAACCAGACTACACAGCGCAACAACCCAGAAGACTGATATCTTCAAGTTATATGTTCTTTGCATGAAGGTGATTGTGAGAACACATTATGGGCTGGTTGTGTCTGTCCAGTGGATTCAACTGTAGAATCATTGGATGAATTAAGATGAAATTTGGTGTGGACGTTGTGCTATTCTACATGACCTAACAATTGTATTTTTGAATATCCCATGAGTTGTGATAACATGATGATGGATGAGCATATCTGTGAGATGGACATTGAGGTGCTTTGACTGGTGGCCAAAGTTGGATATATTAAACAAGGTGAATTTAATACCTCTAAATGAACATTGCAAAGAACGCATGGGGATGTTAACGTGTATTCCAGTATGGAATACACTTTCTGAGCTTTTATACCTGTGTAGGTTTTGCTCGTTAACACAATTGTTGGTATATAGTACATACAGTATTTGTGCAACCGAATGTTCCAGGCAGTTGTTCTCCCAATCAACCATTGGAGACAATAGAATTGCACTGTGTTGGACTTGATTATGTTGTTTAATGGTACATTTCTGGTGCCGCAGCCGTTTTCAGATGGCAGCTACCAGAGGGTGTCACTTTATGGGGGTTTCCCATTTATTACTTAGGGAATTCTTATTCTGAGGTTTATGTGGGTGCATTTTGAGGGTGGAAGTATATGCTGGGGTGCCGCTTCAGGGTTTGATTGTGTTTTATGAAGAACACACAATACAGAACTGTATATCATACAATACCTCCATCATATTCTTCCTCTCCTTTGTTTTAAATGCTGTCCTCTGCACTTTATTCTGAAACACACTCATACTGTACACTCGTATTGTTCCCCCAAGGTGAGAGATAAGTTCATTACCTGTACAAAGCAACAGGCAAAACTATACTTTTGTATATTTTAGTCATAGGTGTTCAGGTGGGAGGCAGGAAGCTAAGGATTGGAAACTGAATGATAATAAGCTTTTCCTAAATGTGTTTGCTCTTAGTTTTTCTATGAATTATTTCAACTTTCTCTTGTTTTCAATGGATTTGTTATCTGGTTTTGTACTATGATTTTATCGCACATTCTGATGATCAGACATGGACCTCTATCTTTGTAAATTGTCCACTTTACTGTAGTTTTCATATTTTGTATTTATGGTTATTTATGTTAATACTTGGTGATTATTATCAGCATTCATTCATCCTATGTAGTTTCATCCTATTTGCAAATTATAAAGATGTGTTGACTAAGCATCCTGTTTTGACAGTTCTGAATATATAAATGCATCAAAAGAATATGCACCTATAAAGACTTTCACTTTTCTTTAAATACATTGTAATTAGCGTAACTAGTTTTGGAGTATATCAGATTGAGTGAGGTGGTTGTACAATTTTTTCGCTTTAGTCTAGAGTCTTTAAGTGTAAAATTGTATTCCATTTCCCACTCTTTCCTCCATTGTCTGATGCACAGTCAATATTTTATCTATAGATGAGTTTATATGTGCTCACATCAGTCAGATGTGCATGATTAATATTGTAAACTAGAAGTGGGTGGAAGTGTATGGTGAAACAATGTATTCAAAGACCATTTGCTGATAGAATGTACAATGCTGGAGGAAAAGTTTTAAGAACTGCTTATATATGCATAGGATTTAAGTTTCAAGGCTGTTAATATGAAGATGGCCGTCTTCTGGGTTCTAGCACTTTACGGTTACTCATTGTCATGATGTTGAAGGCAGCAAGGACCTTTGAAACATTGGTAAACTTCTGCCAGACTCCATGGCGCTACAATCCGGAAGATTGTCTGCTATCATATATGAATGAATTTCAAGAATGAATAGAAAGAAACCATAATGAACTTTTGCTGTGAGCATTTGACCCTTTCAGGTTGTATGTTCAAAACAAGTCATTTCAGCACTTACTTTTAGGACAGGTTTCTTCATGAATGATTCCATGTTCAAGTCTGTATGGCATCCAACAGTTTTCAAATTAATTTACAAGAACAATATATGTAGTTGTAATTTATTTTTTCATTTGCGCTACTTGAATGAAGGATTAAATGCAAGAATGTAGTAATTTTTTTAGTTGGTATTGAATTCAGAATTCCTATGCACACTTGCTTTGATGTAAAATTAACAGCAGAATTTTATTTTGTGATTATTATGCAGAACCATGTTAAGTATTATCTTCACCCTTTGTATATTACACACTTTGTAAAACAAAAATTGAGTGCTTAAAATTTTCTCAACCCAAAACTACTATCATTTGTGATTCCCTTGAAAATATCCCAATGTGATGTTTCTCTGCTTTCCATTAATTATGGTTGTCACATGTATTGAGCAAGGACACCAGTATGTCGGCCTGATTTAAAGTAAACGTTACTTAATGTCTTTCTCGAGACTTGTGACTGGATTCCATGACAAAATAAAAATTAAGGTCCTACATTGCTTGGCCATCAGTATTTTCTGGTAGACAAATCAGTGGGGCAGGAGATTAGTGTTGAGAAGGCTGTAAGTTCGAGTCAGGGTAGTATCATAAGTTTTTTAAGTACGTATTCTGTATTCACACAAATATTTATTTCAACTGTGCAGTTGTGTATTATTCATCCATATGTTTGAAAGATTCCATATGGAACTCGCGCTAACTGCAGTTGGAAACGGTTACTGAAAAATGCATACTTCGTTATTTGGAAGAGAATGTGTAATTGTTATTTGTCTGCAGAGCATATACAGTCCAGTGACTATATTAATGAGGAAAAATCAATGTTCAGTATTATTATCCACATTAAAATATACCATTTACTTATAAAAGGTGTATTTCTCCTTTAAGAGGCTTTATTAAGACTTGGCATCTTTAATAGGATGCCCAGAATCCCTGAGCTTCAGCCGTTGATATTTGTTTTAGATTGGAATTTGTCAATATATTAATAACATATCATTGATACCAAGGAGTTTTATCCCAAGCGTCTGACATAAGGGTCCAGAGAACATCACTATTTCTTGTTGGTAGGTGGGGCCAGGTTTCCTGCTTGGCTTTCTTCACTTCTACACATTCTTGATGACGTTCATATCAGGTGCTCATGATGGCCAGTCAGTGAGTTTGACATTTGCTTGCATTCCAAGCCTTGCTATTGCAGCTCAAATGGTACAGTGAAAATGTTGATGATAATACTAAAAACTTGTTTTTGCTCTTTAATAAAACTTACTCGGACCATGTGTTTTGCAAACAGTAGTTGGTTGTTCTTTTTTAATATCACTGTATACACATTTTTGTGTCCATTTCCAGTAGCTCTTGGTATGAGTTCCACATGGAAATTTTAAAACGTTGTGTAGTACAGTACATGGCTGCACAATTTAAATGAATGTTTGTGCATAAATATTATATTGGGTTGAACAGAAAGTTTTTGTTTTCTAACTCAAAAAAACCATAGATTCAGAAGTTTACTGTCTATAATTGGACTGAGTAAATGAATGCCTTTAAGAAATACATCCACATCTGGTCAACAGAAAAGGAGTTGCCTTTCACCAGGACAATGCCTGTCCCCATGCCAATTCATTGAGACAGCAAAAAATAGAGGAACTGAATTGAGAAATTTTGGACCACCTGCCATATTCAGTGGATGTGGCACCATCCAATTATCATTTATTCAGATCATTGCAAAAACCATTTAAATAACGATAAATATGAAAGATTCAAGGAGGTCAACATTGGTATCATATAGCATATTTTGAATCAAAACCAAGAAGTTTTTACAAGGACAGAATTTAAAAGCTTGCGACTCGTTGGGAGACTGTAATAGCAAGCAGTAAAACTTATGTAATTGATTAAATATTCTAAATATATTTTGCAAAAAAATTATTGTGACTTCGCAATTGAAAAATGCAGAAATTTTCCGTTCAAAAGTACAAGGGAATTGTGAATGATTAGAATTGTGACACCACCTATTTGCTTCCATCACTTAAGATTGCAGACTTTGGAAATTGTAAGCACTTGCACAGTGTGTGTATGAATCATGGCTACCTTTGTTCTTTAAGAAGTAAACATTTTCTTGTGTGTATTTGATTCAGTAGTTACTGTTAACAGTTTCTCATTGAATATCATTTACAGTGTCTTTGAGTGAGGAACTTGACAACTATTAAACTGATTAAGGGGTGAACAGTTTATTTTTTAGTATGGATATTGTAACTTTGTATACAAATCTGTACATGCCAATAAGATGGAGTGGTGTAATTATTGTTCCCTGTATAGAAGCTGTTCTATATTGGTAATAAACAATCTTTATTCTGAGTTATATTTCTTATATACTGGTACCTGGAAGGAAGTTGGGAATAGTAGTTAACTTTAACTATACCATTTTCTTAGAAGTTTGGCTCTGATGCTTGTAAATTTAATATAGTCTTTCTTTACTTGACTAGCATATGGAAAATTATTTTAATACATTTACTCATCTTTCCAAAGCTGCATAAATATTGCACATTTTTATGGATTGGGTTGATTAAGAATTGGTAAAAAAAATTTCAAGAGAAGAATGAATGTCTTTCTATGGACTGCTGGCAAATACACAAGATTTCCAGGACCGGCAGTAATCACTCTGCAAACTTTGTCTTGCAGGTGTCAACAGCTTCTTCCTACGACATTCAAAGCATGCCAGCAAAAGTCTGTACATAATGAATCATGTACATTGAAGTACTCCAAACTGGAAGACAGCAGAGCTGGCTCGAACGATCAGAGTACAGGAAATGAAGCAGTAGGTGGTTATTCACATAGCTCATACCCTGCGAGTGGCAGAAAGAAAGGTAGACCATTCAAAGGACAAGATGTATGCAATAGATCTACTTCTGGTCATTCTAAAAAGACTGCTCATTGCAATCGGAAGCCATCAGTACAGCAAAAACCAAGAATTGAGGACACAGAGGAAAGTAAAGAGGACTTGGATAGTGAAAGCATGTGGTATGGAATAACCAATGATGATAGTGATGTAGACCAGAAGCCAGATGTCGATGAGTTGGATAAATACCAGCCACTTGGTTATCAGTGCAATTTATGTGGTAAAACTCTGGCAGTGAAAGAGAATTTAAAGGTGCATATGAGGATACATAGTGGGGAGAAACCTTTCACTTGTCACGTGTGTGGTAAACAGTTCCGGTGGGCTGCTGGTCTTGCTCGACACCTCAAGGAAGTTCATGCAGGCATTAAGGAGCATGGTTGTGACATTTGTGGGAGAATGTTTGCTGCTAAAGCAACTCGGGATGGACATCGTAGAATTCATACAGGTGAACGCCCATATGTGTGTGACTCTTGCGGCAAAGCTTTCAAAACCCAGGCTACCTTGTACATACACATAAAAATACATTCAGATTTATTTCCGTTCATTTGTACCCATTGTGGTAAAAAGTTCCGACGTCACCAAGACCTTGTGAACCATGTGACAACCCACACTGGGGAAAAGCCTCATGTGTGTGATGTCTGCGGGAAGGGATTTGGTGTTAAGAATGACATGAGACGGCACAGGCGTATACATTCAGATGAAAAACCTTATATTTGTGCCATATGTGGTGTGTGTTTTGCACAGAAAAGGTACCTTAAGAACCATGATAAAAATCATCATAGGAGAGAAAATGTTAGTGATGTTTGATTTTATAAGACTTAAACATCATGTATAGAAAAGATCGTGAATGCAAAGGTGTTCTGTTTTGAGAAAGTAGCGGATAAAACCGAAATTGTTGTCAGAACATCAGAAATATACTTTTATGTAAATCAAAATATTGTGTGATGTTAGATTTCAGTGTAGTAATTTATTTGTATTAAATATAATTTTGACTGATAATATTGAGTCTTATTATGTATAGTGCTGAACGAATGTGACTGTAACTGCTGCAAATAGTAGATTTTAGGGGGATATTGGATTAAACTAGCTTTTATGACCTTTTGCTGAGCTTTTGCAATAGTGTGTTTGAACCTGAGTTTTAGCAACAACAGATATGGCTTCATACCGAAGATAAATTGAATTTTAATATATAATGTGTTGTTTTTAGAAGTATCTGGTAAGTTAATTTTGAGCACTGTGCTTCACTGACTATACAAAGAGCAATAGTCCACTTTTGGTCTTCATTTTATGTTGTTATGTGTTGGCGTTAAGGTTAGTTATCGCTGTCATTTCACTGGTCACTACTTCATATCAGCAGTTGTTTCTGGCAGTGGAGGAATGTACAGTATCTTGTCTTTTAAGTATTCCATATGGAGAATTCGTAAATTAAAGCAGGATATTGTGAAGACTGAAATTGGAGCAACATTTCCCCCAACCATTGTTAAGGTAAGTATTTGTTTAGAAATATTTTCACATCGATATGAAATGGGATAATGTACCATCTCCTTGAAAATCTTATTTGTGATATCAGGTGAAATGCTGTTTACTGTGGATTGTTGGATAAAGAAAGGCCTTTGTTAATCTTTCAGTATGTAGTTTTACGGAAAACTACTAAGGTGTAACAATAATGAGAATGTGACAACTTTTTTATTTTTCAGCTATAATGAAAATTGTGTTTCTTTCATTTACTGGTATTATAAAGAATAATGTATTTACAAGTTACATTTTAGGTAGATTGTTTCATATATTTTTTATAATTTTTTTTTATATTGTAAAGTGTCTCAGGAAAGTCAGAGTATGAAAGATGGCCGTCTTCTGGGTTGTTGCGCCGTGTGGTCTGATAAAAGTTTACAGATGTTTCAGAGTTCCTTGCTGCAGCAAGGACCTCTGAAATGTCATTAAACTTCTACCAGACTACGTGGCGCAACAACCCAGAAGATGGCCATCTTCTAAATGGTGGTACTTTGGCTGTGATTTCTTTTAAAATATTTTTTTGCACTAGTGCTTTGAAAATGGCAACTGCTATGTTTTCTTAATGTTGGTTAACACCAAACATTCAACACAGCTCTCACCGAATAGCTGAAGTTATATATTGAATTCCCATAACTTGTTTATTACATTCTGTAAGCATCATAAGGGAATGAAAGCAATGTAGTGCTGTATTATTTAATACCACTTTTGTAGGTAGTTGCATGCGTAAAAGTTTCATAAAATGAAAAAGGAGAACATTGACAAAGCAGTGGATCATAGATATGCAAGAGAACACTATATTTAATTTTCTCAGTAAGTTAGTAATTTTAGTAAGTTGACAGTATATGCATTTAACTTGTTTAGATGGAGACAAAATGTAATCGCCTGTCTTTGTTTACCTGCATGGCATGTTGCGGGACAATTTTTGTTTTTTTCCCCCACACACACGTCGGTGATCAACGATGCAGTTATGTGGCACAAACTATGAATTTGCTGTTTGTACTTTGATTATAATTGTGTTGAAACATTAAGATGCTGCATTTCAGAAAAGAATTCAGTCACTGGCCTTCATAGATTGTATGAGGCCAGCATTACTTACATTGCAGATGTACCATCTTTGGACAAAATTATAATCTGAAGGGATCTCTGAGGAACCATAATATAAATAGCTCTATGACTGATGCATGTTAATATGTTCTTATTAAGGCTTAGACTATTGATATGTAGCAATTTTAAGTGTTAGAATCATTCAGGTATTATCATTTGTACATACAATTCTGTGTTTTTAAAGAATTACAGTATGTTGTGTGACCATCAGTGCGCAATGTTGCCAGTGTTGATGGACATTAATGCTTAATTTATGCAGTACCTCTGTTTAGAAAAGGAATTTTGTTGGAGCAGAATGGGTCTGAACCATGTATATATGTATGTACAGTTCTTTTTTGTCATATATCTTTGACATGCAGTGGGTGGAATATAGATGGTTATCTGGATCAAGTCTTTCATGTTTTTAAAAGTCCCTGTGAATCAAGTTGTGAAATTAAGAGCTAAGAATTTTTAAACTCTCCTTGTTACCAGTTAATATTTGTTTTAATGAGAATGTTATGTAGTAGGATTATGTGCCAGTGAAACCTGATGTCAGGTGGGAAAAGATAATAGTATGCTTTCTAATATGTAAAGATAGTGTGATTTTTCTTAAGTGGCAGTGTTATAATTTGGTTTGTTTTGGTTTGGTTAGCTGTAGTGCAGTCTTTGATGTGGTTTGTTCTTCAACAAGTTTTTTAATAAGTTGTTTTCTCCTGAGCAGAACATTTTATACGCCCAAGAAGCAGTAATCACTCTGCACACTTTGTCTTGCAGGTGGCAACAGTTCAGTGCTTACCAGCAAGCTCAATATACTTCGGAGAACTGCATGACAATGTCACAATTGTCAAGATGGTACCATAGTGCAGGTGATATCACCGGTTATAATAAAAACATTGTAGATGGTGATAATAGTGTTGTGCGTTACGAGCATAATGAAGGGAATGGGCATAGCTCTAGAAGACACCAAGAAGGCGCTGAAGATCGCCCTGTTTATGAATGTGATCATTGTGGCAAGAAACTGGCCTCAAGAGAAAATATGAAAGTTCATCTTAGAATTCATACAGGTGAACGTCCATTCACCTGTCATATATGCGGCAAACAGTTTCAGGCTCCATCTGGGATTAAGCGCCATCTGAAAGAGGTTCATGAAGGGGTGAAGGAGCATGTGTGTGACATCTGTGGACGTGCCTTTGCAAACAAACGGACTTTGGAGGACCACCGTCGCATTCATACAGGGGAGAGACCTTTTGTTTGTGATTTGTGTGGGAAGACGTTTAAGACAAAGGCGTCACTCTATGTTCACAACAAGGGTCACACAGATGTTTTTCCCTTTGGGTGTCCACATTGTAATAAACGTTTCCGAGCTCAGACATCTCTGACATTGCACATTCTGAAACATACTGGAGAGAAACCACATGCTTGCAATGTTTGTGGAAAACAATTTCGGATCAAGTACGAGCTTGGGAAACATAAACTAATTCATTCAGATGGGAAACCCTTTGTATGTGTTAGATGTGGACATACCTTCAGACTGAAGAAATACTTGAAAAATCACACTAAAACTCATCACAAAGATAGTGAGGAAAGTAGTGCATTAACTTCAGCATTTCTTCCAGTTAAATGAGAGGCAGTAAAGAGAGTTACAGCTTTTTAACTCCATTCTCTTTACTCTAGTATCCAGTGAAGGTTAGTACTATGTGGGATCAGATTTATGCCTGCCAAAGTTAGAGTATGAATGAATTTAGGACTGATTTATAACCATGCCTTGTAGAAACAGATAATGCAATTTTGAAGTCACGAGGTCACAATTTCTGCATCTTGGTCGTGATTTAAAATGCTGCATTAAATACTCTGTTGAGCTGAGTATTGTATACCAACTCTAACACATTTCATTTCATGTTGGCCCAAATATGGCATTATGTTTGTTTAATAACTGATATTAGCCTTTATCTTACGGGAATGGGAGATTTACAGTTCACATCCCATTGCTATGGTGCTGCTGATTGAACATGGTATTAACAAGTACACTAGTGCAATACACAGGCACAGATGGTAAAGGTTAACATTGTAATAATATTTATTGCATAGAAGTAATGTCTTACCTAATTCAATTCTAAAGGGTTTTGACGACGGTAGTTTACATTTATAATTATTCATTGTCAGGACTTTTTCCATCATCTGTTCTTTAAAATCACGACGTTTCGGAGGCTGGTTCTGTCTCCGTCTTCAGGTGAGAGGTACCTACTCTGTTGGGTGCCTTAGATAGAGCTAGTCTCTGTCACTGGACAATATAAATCATGCTATTTAATGACAGAGACTAGCTCTATCTAAGGGACCCAACTGAGTAGGTACAGTTCACAGATCAGGAGAAAATCCCTGCTAGGAATTCGATATACGCGCATGCGCAAGATTTCGCGGTGAGTGACGACCCATCCTAAAAGCATTCGTTCCACAACCACTGAACGAACAACAGACGACAGGCTTTCACGTGTTCTAATGGGTATAGATTTAAGATTACCTCACAGTGGCACAGTGATTTAATCTAGAATATTATCGCAACACCCACAGAACACATTACAAGTGCGCTCACTACACGCTACTCTTAACTGCTTGATGTTTTCGATCTGTGTGCAGTAGCGTAAAACTCTGACGTATCACACTTCCCACCAATAGCAGCCTTCTAGTCCAGCTGATAAGTAACATTCCCCCCGCACCGCAACAGAAACGACTTTCCCCCAGCAGGGTTTTTCTCGTCATCTGTGGACAGTACCTCTCAACTGAAGACATAGACAGAACCAACCTCCAAAACGCTGTGATTTTAAAGAACAGACGATGGAAAAAGTCCTGACAATGAATAATTTTAAATGTGAAGATTTACGTCTTCTGGGTTGTTGCGCTGTGTAGTCTGGTCGATGTTAACCAACATTTCAGAGGTCATACTGCCTCCGTCATCAGGGCGATCGCCCTGATGACGGAGGCAGTATGACCTCTGAAATGTTGGTTAACATCGACCAGACTACACAGCGCAACAACCCAGAAGACAGAAATCTTCATACTCTGATGACGGAGGCAGTATGACCTCTGAAACGTTGGTTAACATCGACCAGACTACACGGCGCAACAACCCAGAAGACGGAAATCTTCATACTCACCGCTGTGAGAACCTCAAGTCTTACAATTTTAAATGTCTTACCTAGTTTTGACTTTCAACTAACTGTAATAATCGTACTTACTGTGGATCTGGTATGAACTTTCCACATTGGCAGTGTTGAGTAGAGATATTTCATAGAGGAATTGCATTTATTTTCAAGTGAATAGTACTGGTGGGACCAGATTTCTTGTGAATTCTTAATACAGTGTAAAGAGGAAGAGGTGATGTGCACTGCTTGCATGCCTTCACACTTTTCTATCCATTTCAGAAGCATTGCCTTTTAGATGGGTGTCTTATGGGTTGTTGCACCATGTAGTCTGGAAGAAGTTTACTGACATTTCAGAGTGCAGCTATCTACAGCACTAGGTAACTAGCAAGTAATCTGGTCCAGGCAGTATTCATGACTCCTTGGATGCAGACTGTCACTGCCACTACCACCCCATCCCCCACCTCAAGTCCTTGGTATAAAAATAATCATGGAACAATTCTAAGTATTTGAAGCAATTATACCGTAAGCTGTTGAAAAGAGGTGTATAATTTGTTATAATTCACAGGTTTTTTATAAATGTGCTGTTGATTGTACAAATTTTGAGGCAATCACCCACATAATAACATTACCAGAATTTATACAGCATTTTGAATGGGTCATTTGTTCAGAACAGAAGTTACATTAAGTAATTGGTAGTGCTGAAAAATTAAAAAGAACGTTTTTGTTATAAATAATAAAACATAGGATGTCCAATTTAAAAGACCTGTTCTTTTTTTATTTGTTATGAAGAACTTACAGAACTGTTTTTGAGCAGTCTGGAACTGCCAACTATCTTTTTGAAAGCAAGCATCCATTCTTTTTAGTGTAATCTGTGTGACTTTTTGAATCATTTCTTAGTTGGTGTTTGGCAGCAGTCCGTTCAGTATTGTTTTGAGTTCCTCCAGACTTAATGTGTTACTAAAATAAACTTGGCAATTTCACATAGATAATAGTGTGACGGGGTAGGATTTGGAGATTGTGGGGCTAAAACCCACACCCAACATTGTGCTTACCGAAGAACCTGTGCATTAAAGCAGATGTATTCACAGTGTTGGTCATTACCCCATCATGTTGAAGTCAGCAATCCCTTTCATTATCCTTCGTGTTTCATGTTGCAAACATTTCCTGTGTTCAGAAATTTTATTAACAATAGGCGTATCGTCTTATTCAGTCCTTGCCAGGATACACATTGTGAAGTACTTCACAAACACCTGCAGATGATTTCAGTGCAAAGTAATTTTTGTGAAGTAACACCTGTCATGCTCATGAATATATCATGTTTGCGCCTGCACGGTTATTTCAGAATTGCTGTGAAACAGCTGCCTTGTAACTGGAGTGACCTTGATTCAAGTGTCAGGGGGAAGGTTGGGAGAATGTTTAAATGGGAGCGGACCTTCTTCTGAATTAATTTGTTTACTTTAGTTTGCTGTTGTTGGATTGTATTTTAAGTTGTACGCCTTGAATAAAAATGGTAATTAACTCTTCAGCCCAGTAGCCTTAGGGTGCGCTTTTAGCTAGAAGCCTTCTTTATTAGCTGTATCTCGAGTGATGCAGAAGACAAGTTAGTGAGCAATTTGCTGTTGAAACAACCACAGTTGCAGAGTGATTGGAAGTGGGAGAAACTTGACAGTTTGTATGTTGCTAATATCTTACTGACAAGTCATTTCAAAACTTCTACAGTCTTAGCTTTAGTAGGTATTTAATTATTGGCTTGAAGGTTAATGTAACTGCCATTATATGTGTGTGTTTGATCTGTCTTATACTTGTATCGAGTCAAATGCGTGCTTTTCGGTGAATTCTTGTGGGTGATTTCTTGATAGAAATATAAATGTGTCACAAGACAAACTGAAACCTTGGGAAACCAAATCATGCTTAATTGATTAATACCTTTCTTACTGCAAATTCTAGTTATTCGGATGGTGATGTTAGCATAGTAAATATTTAGATGGAATTGTTTTTAAATAAAATAAAATAAAAATGATAAAGGAAATGTACATGCATATTTTTTTTTGTAGAATGCTCCTTTTTAATGAAAATTATTATATGAAATGCTGATGGAAAGTGTAAAGATGTGAGGTCATATGCTTGAAAACATATTGTATATACATAAGCCAGTGAAAGAGCCACGGTGGTCTAGCGGTTAGAACGCTGGCCTTGTAATCCTGGGGTCTCGGGTTCGATTCCCGGCGGTGCCCGAATTTATAACTTGTGTTGGGCAAGGCCGTGGTCTAGGCAACACGGAGTTTTCCTCCGTGGCATCCCAACAATTACTCCATTCACACACAGAAGAAGGCAGTGGCAAACCACTTCTGGATCATCTGCCAAGAACGTATATGAACAGGTCCCAGTCCGAGAAAAGGATGGAAGGATCCTGTTCATATGGACCTGTCGTCAGACAGAACACTAAATAATAATAAGCCAGTGAATGATATTTGAGGTTTGGATTCTGGTTTCCTGGCTTATGGTACTTTGTGTTGGTGGTTAACATAGTGTTGGAGAAACCTTATACCTACAAGACTACACATTTCCTACACAACCAGATTGGAATGGTTTACTGTTTGGAGTACATTGTCATTCCAAAGGGTTTCTTTACACCACATCATGAAGGTCATAACACTGTTGTATAATGTGTTTAACAATGGGATGTGCAGCCCCATTATTTTGTAACCATGAGAACCTTTGAATCCCATTATTGTCCAATAGTGAATTCCAGCTATTTTAACCTTAGAATATTTTCTACTTATAGCTTCTAGTTCACAGACGTATACTGTGTAAACTTCACATACTTTATGAATCTTGAGTATCCATTAATGTATTTTTTATCTGATGTATGAAGTGAAGCTTTCGTGGCGACTGAAGCTCGTAGCCCAAGAGTATTTAATCTATTTTCTATCTAGTTAATATGCCCTAGTATTTGTCTATCACGGGATGATATATAGTGCAGTGGGTGTCTGTGATTTAATTATATACACTGGTAATTGTTGTGTAGGTGGCTAGTACATACCTAACCATAAACCACAACAGGATTATTTGTTTCACGGTAATGTGGCAACTCAGCAGACCGTGGTCCACATCAGAAGAAAGCTTTAAACAGTTGCAAACAGATAGACACTTACTTACCTGACTTACGCAACTACTGACATTATCCAATGTCTTGATACAAACATATATTATTTGGGAACCAGTGACTATTTGTATTATTGTTGTGTGCATTGAACTTTGATTGGTTGATCATCTTCTGGTTTCAAATGCAAGTAAGATTACAGGTGCTAAAATTGATATTATTTTAAAATGTTATACAAGTGTTATAGCTATTACTCCACATTCATGGGAGTCTGTGGTCATATTGTTCTTGATACTCATGAGTATTTTTTGATGCAGGGATGATCCATCTTTTAATTATGTTTTTACCATAATATTAGTGAATTGTTGATCAGAAAGTGTGTGTGGATGTGTTTTGGGGGGGAGGGGATTACATATTTTTTTATCACCTTGTTCATGCAGGTCCGTGACTTTTCTAAAGCTTGTTTTTAGTAATTCTTTTCTCATTACATACTTAGTGAAGTAAGTCTTTTGTGTAGTATTCATAGGTAGAAATGTCTTAGTACCTCTAGTAGTGTAATTATTAAAATTTAAATGAAATGTGCAAGTTCAGGTAATGGAAGATGTTGAGCTTCAACAGCTGGCAGTGTTGTTTGTATAAAACTGCATTTGACCTGCCAATGCATTTTGTGTAGCTTATATATATAATTTGTTTATTACTTCACTGTATGGTGAAAAAAGTTAGAACGGTTGCTGGAAGAAAGTTTTCATCTTGAGTAATATCAAATCAAGAACGAGGTGTTTCTTACAGATGAACCCATGAAGGGATGCTCGTGAATCACGTCAGAAATCGAACCTGATACTGAAGGATTACTTAAGCAAGAGTGATGTTAAATATCTCGGTAATGACTCGTTTTGTTAAAGAAAGTTATTGAGTACCTAATATATGAATCCATTTAGAACAATATGTCTAATTTAGTAGTGTTTTTAATTAACTGCAACTGCATTTCACTAAATTTTGATTTGTGAACTCTTGGCCTGCAATAAAAGGGCGCAAAAGATGGAAATCCTTGTTCTAAAATATTAGAGCTGTGTCCTTAACACTGCCATTCAATTGAATGGGTCTCTGTAGTCAGAACGTATGTATTTCTGTGCGAAATGAGCAGTCAGCTTTTGCAGTTCGGTTTATTTTTTACTGGAAATACACGAATTTTGTCTAAACTGGTTTGACCTAGGCAATACCAGAAACTCCTGTCCTATGTATTGCATGAAAAGACACAGTGAGGGACTTTAACTTAGCCAAACTGCTATTACTGCTGACACTGGATAAATCCCTACTGGCACAGATGGATGTGGTACAAGATTTTTTTAGTTTAGGCAATTTCTTTATACTCATAAGTAATCTCTTTTTTTAGCCTAGTTAATTTTAAAAACTTGTAACAGTGACATATACAAATATGAAAAGAAATAAGTCTCTTGCAGAAGAGAATGGTGTTTCCTTCCTTCTTTCTTTCTTTCTTTCTTTCTTTCTTTCTTTCTTTCTTTCTTTCTTTCTTTCTTTCTTTGTGTGTTGAATAGAAACTTGTTATAAGACTGAAGTTTGAAGGAGCCTTACCTTTTAAAACCTTTACTCTGAGCAACTAGTTCTTTTGATGCTTTTCTACCAGTTTATTTATAATTTTTATTGTTTGTAATGTAACATGGCACTGTACCTGTAAACTGTTTCACCCTACAGTTAAATTTTGGCCAGGAGACATGCAGTACAGGGTTTTAACTCCCTTATTTACATACAATTAAGCGTATGTCAGTTTCAAGGATTCACCTTAATGCAGAACTGTTTTAACATTCATCTGTTATGTCATGGTGGTAGTTGTATTATTTACTTATCAGTAACCCCACTCCAACTTGAATTTAACTAACATGACATTTATGCGTGGGACCATGTTTAATGTCTCATGAGCTCGTCTTGTGTCATTGCTTGCAGTTTTGGAATTACTGCCAAGAAGCCAACAACTTGTTTCAACCATAAGTTATAAGCCATCTTTCAAAGTGGGGCAATTGAACAGACTGGTTGGTTGCTTATTAAGTGGATCTGTTTCTGTCTCTCCCATGAACAGCTTGTATTTTAATCCCACAATTAAGAGTTTACGATGCATGTTGAAAACTGATCTTAATATTACGAATTGCATCATTGAACCAATAAATATGTTATATGCCCCTCAAGGCAGTGAAACATGTTGGTCTGGAAAGTGGAATATTTATTACTTATATGTATTTAAATGTTGTATAATGATTGCTACAAAATGTAATTTTAATCAATTATATCAAATCTAAAACTTCTTGATGATGGTGAAGAGTCAATTGAATAAAAATTTTCTTGGATATTATCCATCGTCTAGTAAATATAAAACGTAAAACGACGTTTCGGAGATGGGACTCTATCACCGTCTTCAGGTTCCTACACAGTTGGGCCCACTAGATAGAGCTAATCCCTATCTCCGAAACGTCGTTTTACGTTTTATATTTACTAGACGATGGATAATATCCAAGAAAATTTTTATTCAATTTAATCAATTAATTACACATTGGCAAGGAAACTTTTCTATTAGAGTTACTAAGCTTATTTTCTTCACTTACATGTTCAAATTGAAGTTGTTGCTAAGCCAGTTTTTCTATTTTTTATTAAATGGAATTTGATTTGCATCCACTGTTTACAGATGGTCAGTTACTGCGTATTTTACTACACATATTAATTGCTGATGATATTTATTTCAAGCATCTATACGAACAGAGTTTAATTAGGCGAAACTTTGGTATTATATGTAATAATTTTGAAGTTTCTGTGTACTAGACTTACTCTTTCAAGGCCTATCCATAGAGAATAAGTATCTGAAACTTGTTACCCATATGAAAGGCAAATGCATCCAGGAAAAGTGGCATTTATTTTAATCTTGCAGCAGTCTACATTTTGTCTCACCTGAACATTAGATAGGTAAGCATATCGCTTTTCTCTGGCCCATTCTAAGCAGTTGGTTGAATTTGGTTGCTTTAAAGAATAAAGGAATTGTTGAATTTGTATTGCAGGGTGTATAAGAAGAACCTGACTTTATTAATTGTAGTACAGGGGAAAAAAAAGGAGTAAAAGTGTCTGTTCCAGAATGAATGGAATGCACTGAATTTGTGATATAAGATATGTTCACAAGAAATATCTTATAAACTGTGAATCAGTAACATTTAATTCAGAATGATCGAGAAGGTTTTATGTACAAAATGATTTGATAGAAAAGAGAATTCTTAATACAGGTGTGCAAAAGTTCATGCTGCTGGGAAGAAAAAAGTTTAAACACTTAATAGTGTTGGAAAATGCGCCTATTTGAAGTGATTTTTTAACACTGTTCACACCTCAAGATGCTTATGAGCGCATTCATAGATGCTGTAAGAGTCCAAGCAATGGACATTGCTGTTGTGTCAGTGCTGTCAGTAACTATCTACACTTTTTCTTGCAGGTTTGGACAGTCCTCATTGACTTCATTGAACTCTTTGGAACATGTCTTATGTAATCTGGTAAAAGGAAACACTGTTTCTAGCAAGAAGGGTAACAGAATAAGGCACTGTGAAAAAGCATCTTCCAATAATAATAGAGAAAATAGTGAGAGTAATATTATGGAGCCAAAACCAACAGAGAACATTTACAAAACAAATGAAAGTGACCATTCCAGAACAGGTGCTGAGGAACTGGTGGAGGAACAGTGTCACATATTTGAATGTGAACACTGTGGAAAGAATTTAACTTCGAGGGATAACATGATTTGTCATTTGAGGATTCATACTGGAGAGTGTCCTTTCACATGCCACGTATGTGGGAGATGCTTTCGAACTCGGTCGGGGTTGAGTCGCCATCTTAAAGATGTGCATGAGCATGTGAAGAATTTTAAATGTGAGATATGCTTCAGAAAATTTGCTAATCGGCGTACACTGGATGACCATCGTCGGACCCACACTGGCGAACGCCCATTTGTGTGTGACTTGTGTGGGAAGTCATTCAAGACAAAAGCAGCATTATATAGTCACAAACTGATTCACACAGGAGTGTTTGCATTTAGGTGCTCATTCTGTAATGTTGGGTTCTATTGTCAGTCAAAGCTTGTTCTCCACATGTTGATACATACAGGTGAGAAACCCCACATGTGTGACATATGTGGAAAAGGCTTTCGGTTGCGCCATATACTTGCAAGACACAAATTAATTCACTCAGATTTGATGCCATTTTCATGTAATGAGTGTGGCCACAGATTCCGACAGGAGAGGTACCTGAGAAGACATATGAAGGTTGCTCATGGAAAGTTGAAAGTGTGAAGAAAAGTACTCGAATAACAATCTTCCTGTCTCGTATCTGTGTTATTACCTTTGCTGATGCAACGTACCAATGTTGATATTTTGCCGGCTTCTTTGTTTTATTATACATAAAATAAATGGGAATACTGGTGAAGATTTTCTGGTTTATGTATTTTAGTATTTAATCTTATAACGTAGAAATTCCTAGGGCTCCAGCTCCTAATTCCTGTCAAGATACTTACTACAGACTTTGTCTTGCAGGTGTCATCAGTCTTCTTTATCATCACTCAGAACTTTCCAGCAAGCTAGTAGTGCTTTTGGAAGTGTGTATCAGCAGAAAGATAGTGGTTCTGCACATGCATTTGATGATGATAAATGTAAGGATGGCATTACTGGTATGAACACCCATTGCAGTGAAATCTTTACTGAACTGAGAATGGAGGGCAGTGGCTTGATTAATGCATCATCAGTGAACAGTAAACATCTTAATATAGACAAAACAAGGCATCAGTCATGTTCTGGAAAAGAAAGGTCCCTTAGGCTCAAGCCAAGTAAAGGTAGTTTTGAATATAAAGGAAAAGCAGCCTTGAAGAAAACTGAGGTCATTAACAGGAAAAGTTCTGTTAAGAAGGATAAGGTAAAAAAAGAAAGCATCGGCTTCCAGTGTGGCCACTGTGGGAAGAAAATAGCTTCTAAGGATAAATTTAAACTTCATCTTCGAATTCACACAGGTGAAAGACCTTATACCTGCCATGTCTGTGGGAAACAGTTCCGTGTACCTGCAGGATTGAATAGGCACATCAAAGATGTTCATGCAGGTGTTAAGGAATTTGCCTGTGATATCTGCAACAAGACCTTTGCATCTAAGGCAACTCGAGATGACCATCGCAGGGTTCACACAGGTGAACGTCCATATATTTGTGATTCGTGTGGCAAAACTTTCAAGACAAAGGCTTGTCTATATACTCACAATAAAAGTCACTCAGATTCCTATTCATTTTCCTGTTCCCACTGCAGTAGGGGATTTCGATCACGGCCGTCGCTTCTTGCCCACACCCTCACACATACTGGTGAGAGACCTTTCAGCTGTGAAGTTTGTGATAAAGGCTTTCGTGTAAAATATGAACTTTCGAAACATAAACTAGTTCATTCAGATGAGAAGCCCTTTGTGTGTGCAGAATGTGGACTTCGCTTTCGACAAAAGCGTTATCTGAAAAACCATGACAGGATTCATCACTGACTAAAAGTAAATGGATTCTTTTACTTAGTGAAAATTAATTGCATACAATTTCTTATTCTGCTGTTTGTATGAGCCTTTGTTGATTAGTCTTGTGATTCATTGAATCAGTTGTAATGAAATAAACACTTCATTTTTATAAAATCATGTGTTGAACGTGTAGTTCATGCCAGTCTAATAAAAATACGTAAAAATATATTCTAGATAATTTTATAAACCCAGACATTTGTATGTCTTACATTATATTCAGTTGTTGTTTAAATTGAAATATAATATATTAGGCAACAGCAGCAGGTTCTCAAAATGTTGATCATAGACGTATATGGCCAAGGCCAGATCAAATTGAGAGACCTGATGTAATGTGCTACATGAATTTTAGCATATAGAGGATTCCACGTTACTTCATATAGCAAAATTTTGTTTCGCACGAAGTGATATTAATCCATTTAATACATACCTACATGGAGCAGAGTCTAGTGAGTCTGATAGTTGCTCAGCAGGAAATTTTTTATTTATGATTCATTACTGTGTTCTCATGTGCCTGCGAGCAGTTCCTATCCTGAGCCACATATATCCAATCCACACGCTATTTGATCAAGATCCGTTTTAATATTAACCTCCCATTTGTGTTTAGGTCTTACAGGTGGTCTCTTCCCATCAAGTTTTCTGATCAAAATTTCAAGTGCATTTCTAGCTGCATACATGCTATGTGACCTGCTTATCATGTCCTCCTTGCGTTGATCATTACATATTATCGGACTCCTACTACACAGTTTTCTTAAACCTCATATTCAATGTTGTAAGAGGCAGGTTTCATTTACAATACAGCCAATAGAATTAATGGTATTGTATGTTTTTATCTCATATATTTTCCGATAGCAGCAGGGAAGTGTTTGGTAGTAAGCATTCCTTGAATTCAGAATTCTCCATATTCTTAAATTGCAATTTTGATTTATTGCCAAATGTTTGTTTTTACCCAATAAATTATCAGCATTGACCGAAGCTTGATGTTCTCGGTGTGGTTCCAACCCTTCCTTGTGTTCTTGTACCTTCCTAATGACAAATTTTAGAGGCAGATAAGGATGAATGTCTGGGTATCAACAGGGAGTGGGAAAATGTCAGAAACTGTATCAAAATTTAAGCCAAAGAGAGCCTAGGATACTACAGGTGAAAGCAAAGTAAACTCTGGTTTGATGAAGAATGTTAAAAATTAATAGATTGAAGGGAGAAAATCCCATTTCATTGGTTGCAGGACCCAAACAAAATGAATACGGATAAGCTGTGTAACCTCTTATTAGTTTTAAACACAACATACAGTACAAAGAAACTACTGTTTCAAACTTTTGATACAATTATGATCATATGTACAATAAAGGCTGCCTATAAGCAATAGTTATCACTCCAATTTCCACCTGTTTCCCAGCTAGCCTCCTGTGCGCTGACTAAATGTAACTTTTGTTATACCAATTCTTGTACTACTGTTTTTTTATGAACCTGACCTGTGCATTCCAAGTTTCAAATCTCTTGTCAATTTATGGTTGCTTAGATTTTTTTGAATGTACCATCATAGTATGAGGGCCTGAGTAACATTTTGTAATATGCTGGTTTTTATAGTGAGTGGATTGTTGTTTGTTTTTCTTTTGTATCTATTATACATTAATGGCAATATAAATACAAATATTTTATGCATTAAATGTAAAGTACATGATTATAACTGAGGAGATTTGATTAGGTAGTAGAGCACTTTAATAACATTTTTGTGATGTCTGGTTAAAATGTGGCCCCCACTTTTTTTTGCACCCCAGGCCTTTCCCCCCCCCCCCCCCCCCCCATTAAATGCCAAGTAGTATCTTGAAGAATATGACAACTTTTTATTTTGTTAGCGTCCCCATTTCACTGTTCCTGTCATTTCTCATTGATACTAAATAATTTTAAAACTCATGCTACTTGTTCAATAAACCAAAAAGGTGTGTTGAAGCTATTTTCTGATTTAGGAGAGTTATTAACATTTACCATTGTGGGTGACTCACAATATAAGCTATTGGCAAGATACAGATTTTGAGAGCATGGGTACATTAGGCATTCTGGTTGATAATGATAATGTCAATTTGAGCAGTGTACATCGAATCAAAATAAACGTTGGTTTTATTAACTTTTTTAATGGTAATGAATGTTAGTGTTCTTGTAATTATTTATTTCTTCAGACATTGTTTCTGTTTTATACTGTCAAAAGTATGAAAAATCTCAAATATCTTGTATCTTCCTATCTCTCCTCCTTTATTTCTCACCAGCTCTTCCCTTTCCTCTCAATATTTACCAACATTTCAGTAAACCATCTTGTTGTGGGTCATACCATACATTTCCTTTAAAATTTATTTTAGTGCGTTTTGTGATGTCTGTGTTCAATCAGTTGTCTTTAAGAGTTATTGCCTAAGGATTTTATTTTTAAATCTTTTCCTGCTCCATCTGTACTACAAAAAATTATATATCCTTTGCTTTGAATTAGCTTTTGTTTCTCTTTTAACCAGTTTGTCAACTCTTTCTTCACGTATGTGCTTGAAAACTTTTTGGTGTATGTCTTGTCCATATGTATGCTGAGTTCATAATCATTTATAATAATGTTGCATTGATTTAGTCTTCAGCTTTTCCTTTGAAGCATTTATATCATAAACTGCAGACAATATGTGCATCAGATTCAGAATTAAATTTTTGTTTTATGAAATATTTTTTATTTTGTGTTCAGTTTCTGAATTTAATGATTGGCTTTTAATGTTTTCATATAGAGAAATTTATTTTCTGTCTTGGTAGTGTAACATGTTATTTTTATGAGATATTTGATGTTATAATTTTGGGAGAAGTTCCCCCCACATGAACTTGCATTTGAACACTCAGTTTTCAGCCCAGTAATCTACCACATAAACACTGTTTTGCCAGTGTATGATGTTGCTGTATAAACACTCATTTTCCCCATTATTATTACTTGCTTTCATATAAACATCCAGTTTCTCCATTATGATTTTCTGCTCAGTTATAAATGCTCATTTCTCTCATATGATGACCTGCTCCCATATAGATGTAAATTCTTTTATGACAGTTACAGCCCTTTTCAGAGTTTTGTGGAAAACCTTGAACCTGGGACTTTACCTTGGGATCTAGGGCTGTGTGAATTAGGGCAGTTGCAGTTGGCTGTCTTTGTAATTTGTCAACCTTATGGAATTTTGGAATGACATGCCAGGCATGTACCACTATAATTATTCTTACAGGAAGGAAACAGTATAAAAAATGTGGCTGAAATGAAGGACTTGAGGAATTACCTCTTCACTTATCATAAGTCAGTTATTCTTCATGAGAGAAGTATATTAGTTTGTAGTATTAAGATGCTACACAGGTGTCATATAATTGTAATTTGAAGAATATCATATTATATGTGAGGTTTTTATAGAAGTTAGAGTTCAGATTGTGTTTATCTTGGTTGTAACATCACATATTCTTGAGGGTGTTACACTGAATATGGAGGTAGCATGCTCATCCAAAATGTTGATTATTATGATCTGGGTTTTGACATCATATAGTCTTGTACGCGGTGCCCTGAAGGTGGAGACATGTTCAAAATGTTTGTAACTAACTACAAGACTATACATGTTGCTACAATGCAGAATACCAAAATATGAACTTTGCATTTCACATTTGGTAATGAGACTGGGTTGAAGGACTTTGTTATGATATATGTTAAAAGAGTTTTCGTAGTGTAAGTGAAAGAGAAATATTGTATAGTCCTGTAAATGAAAATTAGGAAATTTTATGTTGCTGAATCTTATCATAATTAATTTAATAAATGTAATAAAAAAGGCATTACATATATAGATATCTTCAGAGTTCTCTTGGAGGTTGTAATAACAAAAGTTTTGATATTTATATAGAGCCCATGGCGCACAAATTACTTGAATCTTTTTAATGGTTCAAGTTCTTTTTAATAGTTTATTTTAAAATTAAATAATTTTCTGGGCATAATTATTGCAAATGTTTTCCCTGACATTTAAATGTCTTCAATCCCCACAGACATGAGGGCAGTATCCATTTCAGTAAGTAAATTTGTCAACTACTGTAAATACTGTGGTCTTTGTTTGTTACTGTTCATTTGTACCTGTTTACAGTAAATTCTTCCTACTTGAAGATTTCTGTCTTCTGGGTTATTGCGCTGTGTAGTCTGGTCGATGTTAACCAACGTTTCAGAGGTCATACTGCCTCCGTCATCATCGCCCTGATGACGGAGGCAGTATGACCTCTGAAACGTTGGTTAACATCGACCAGACTACACAGCGCAATAACCCAGAAGACAGAAATCTTCATACTAACCGCTGTGAGAACCTCAAGTCTTACATTCTTCCTACTTGTTAGCACAAATACAAGTAGTTGGATTCTCTTCGAACTGCATGCCATTAGCAGTAATCTCTTCACACACTTTGTCTTGCAGGTATCAACCAGCTCCTTTGGCATCATTCAGAGCTTACCATGAGGCATGCCAGAGTGCATTGCAAAACATTTATCACCAGAACAACACGAGAGATGTTAAAACTTATGTTCAGTTAAATAAGGTTCAGCAAAATTGGATTGAGACAGCTGGATTATGCAACTTTTGTGGATATATTTTCAGTGTAAGAAGTCAATTAGCAACTCATCTGTCAATGAGGCATTCCATTAGAGTACTTCACTGTGAAATTTGTGATGGAATATTCTGTGAAAATAAAACTCAGTTCATCAAACATATGGAGAACCACAGAGACCAATTTAAAACAATATTTATGTCAGAATCCAGGTCTGCAGTTGTGTTTGCAGAGAGAAGTGACTATCGTATGAGAACAAAATGTGCTAGTTTTCCTTGTGCAACTTGTTGTAGTGTATTCATGAGTAAAGCGGAAATGATCAAACACATGAGGCATGACCATGAAGTGATCGGCATGTCTGAAATCTTGGATAATGGAAGTGGTCAAAATTTGAATAGGGAGTTGGAAAGTTGTTTACAAAAGATGAATGACAAATTTTCATGCAGTACATGTGGTGAAGTTTTTACAACAAAGATTGATGTGGAGAGACATAGGAAAAGCATGCATTTGTTTGGAGTGTTAAAAGACAGGTCTGAGAGCTCTAGGGGAAGTGAAATATTATGGCGGGCATCAGAATCAAATTCTAATATGTATTCAAATTCTGATATAGATCCTAACTTGTCATCAAAATTAACATTTAGTAAGTGTGTGAAATCTTTTAGAAGGAAATCTGATGCCATAAGACAAAGTGAACATTTACACTTTGTAAGAGAAAACTGTAATGATATTGTGGGAGTTGGTGAGAGCATAGAATCAGACTTTGCAAGGATATCCATGGTTACAAATAAAGAAATAACCTGTAGGATATGTGGAAGGATGTTTACCAGGAAGGCTGATATGAAAAGACACGTTAAAAATGTACATAATTTTCAGCAAGATGATGGAAAAATAAGTGAGAGACATCTGGGTGACAGTAGGAACAGCACTTTGGTCAAAACAAAAGATATATCATCTGATACCAGAAATAATAGTAAAAGGGAAGATAACAGAACTGATGACACTGTATCACATGCAAAAATTAAAGTTGATGGGAAGATTTATTTCCACTGTCAAGTCTGCAGTAAGAATCTATTCCGTAGGTGCACGTATGTTAGACATATGCGTATACATACAGGTGAAAAACCTTTTACTTGTCATGTTTGTGGCAAACAGTTCCGAGCTGAACCCCAGATTCAACGGCATGTAAGAGAGGTTCATGAACGTGTCAAAGAGCATGCTTGCCCAATATGTGGAAGAAAGTTTGCCAACACTCGCACAAGAAATGATCATGTGACTGTTCATACAGGAGAACGTCGTTTAGTATGCCATCTATGTGGCAAGAGATTTAAGACGCGTGCAACATTTCACACACATAAGAGGTCACATACAGATTTATTCCCACATAAGTGCACTCATTGTGGCAAGTCGTTCAGGCGGCAATATGTGTGCACAAAGCACATGATGATTCATACAGGTGAACGTCCCCACGCATGTGACATATGTGGAAAGCGTTTCCGATATCACAATGCCATGATCAGACACAAATTGGTTCATTCAGATTACAAAGCATTCAAGTGTGCCATGTGTCATCTTAGTTTTAGGCAAGAAAGGTACTTGAAGAACCATAACATGAAAAAACACAAAGTCTCTCAGCTGGAAGCTAGTAAAGAAGTGCACACAGAGGGGATAGAAAATACAAATTAGTTTCTTCCGTAATCATGGTTGCACTTGTAATAGTATAAATAAAGTTGTAAATCTCGATTTACCTACGCCTAGGAATTATAGTATTGTTTTTTCAGGTGCTACATAGGATGTATGAATAAGATTGCTTATCTTACTATTTTCTATTTACATAAACTTCCTCTGAATAAGTAGCATTGTTTAACAGCAGTATGGCTGCTGTGCATGATGAATGATAATTTTTTATTGGTAATGTATTGGATGATTGTATGAATGAATATCTACTGACATGTTATAAAAATCATATTTCCTGTAAGTTTTTTTTGCAGTGTCATCCTGTAAATTGTAAGTAGTGTTGCAAAGTGAAGGTATTGTAGACAATGATGTATTGAATAAAGGATGATGCCAATTATAGCAGGCTGTTGGTACTAAGTGTTATGGTGTGGTCTGCGTATGAATGGTGATGTGGGCTACCAAGATACGATCATCGGCAGCTGTAATCACTCTGCACACTTTGTCTTGCAGGTGCCAACAGCCTACTCTGACAACGTTTAGGGAGTTCCAACTGGCACAAAGTGCACTGAAGAGCATGTACGAGCCCATGGTCACCATTTCTACTGTATCTGAATCTTTTGATTGGATTAAGTCTGAAGATTACAACTCAGATGAATTACACACATCCAAGACAGATGAAAAGCATCATTCAGATGAGTTGTATCATTGTGACATTTGTGATGAGAAAATCAGAGGGAACAAATATGCTATGGAGATTCACATGAAAGGTCATGAACAAAATAAGGCAGAGGAACCAAACGTGTATGATTCAGACAGTTTAGACTTAGGGTTTGAAGCATCACATTATGAGTCTCCTGATGATCATAGCAGTGGTAGTTGTGGCAGGAAGAAAGAGGCAAGGACTAGATTGAAGAAGCTTAAGGTTGTTAAATTAACAAAGAGAACTGGCAGCAAATCCACAAAGAAGGATTTTCCTTGTGATATATGTGGCAGAATATTCAATAGGACATATCATTTGAACAGACATAAAAGAACACACAGACATCAGAGTGATGTGCCACCAAAAGATGAACCAATCTTTCAGTGTGAATTGTGTGGGAAGAACTTTAGTTGCAAAAGCACTTTGAAGTCTCACCAAGTTGTACATACAGGCGAGAAACCATTTACTTGTCACATTTGTGGTAAGAGCTTCTCTCAGACAGGATTATATTACCACCTGAAGCATGTTCATGCAGGCATAAAAAACCACAGCTGTGATATATGTGGTCGTAGCTTTGCAGCTAAACCTGCTATGGAAGATCATCGCCGTATCCACACGGGAGAACGTCCTTATGTGTGTAGTACTTGTGGAAAATCATTTAAGACAAAGGCTACATTGTATATACATAATAAAATTCACACAGATGTGTTTCCTTTCGCATGTTCGTACTGTGGTAAATTGTTTAGGAATCAGCATGAGATGGTGAAACACTTAGTGACACACACAGGTGAAAAACCGCATATTTGTGATATTTGTGGACGTGGTTTTAGGGCAAGAAATGAAATGACTAGACACAAGATGTTGCATTCAGATGATAAGCCATTTGTTTGTTCTGCTTGTGGTTTGGGATTCAAGCAGGAACGATACCTGAAAAGACACATGAAAGCTCACCATCCTGGTGACCAGTAAGACTTATTTTTGTCTGATGTTTTCTCAATGGCAAGTATGAAAATGACTGGTAGAAGTTGCTGCCTCCATCATCAGGCTGATGAATGATGATGGAGGCGGCAAATGGCTCTTCACCATTGGTCAAGTTGTACCAAACTACACAGTGCAACAACCCAGAAGACAGTCATCTTCAAGACTTAGTTTATTTGGCAGTCCCATGTTTTTGTGTGTATGATTTACTGTTAATTCTGTTTCTTCAGTAAATATAATGAATGAAATGGGTTTTTGAACATCCTATCCAAATGTGATTTTGTTCCCTTGGTGTTGCCTTCAGTAATTTCCCATTGGCAGATTGATAACTGGTTACTGTCTAGTGATATACTATGATGCTTGAAGTAAATTTAGTTTCCACAATGGTATAAATAAAATGCAGCAGTTATTCTGTAAATATTTTGATAAAAATAACATCCCATCAGTATCTTAGCCAAGTATGGAGAACAGTGGAATATTACAAAAACCTAATTAGTGGTGGTAGTTTCTGGCTTTTGTTTCTGTCTCTCTTTTATTTGTATTGAAAATCTTGAGATAATACTCTTTAGTCATGTGTTGTGTTAGGTATTCCTGAAATTATAACCAGGAAAGCCAGTCACCACTGTTCTTAAGCCTTTCCATTACTTTCTTTGTAACATTTTTTCCTCCCAAGCCCATGACTTGCCACTTTGAGTGACTTGGTCACAGAGTCAATTTAAAGTGTATTATTTTTATTGTGATTTTAATTTTTTTAAATCTAAAACTTCTTGACGATGGTGAAGAGTCAATTGAATAAAAATTTACTTGGATATTATCCATCGTCTAGTAATAAAACATAAAAAACGTAAAACGCCGTTTCGGAGATGGGGCTCTATCTCCGTCTTCAGGTTCCTACTCAGTTGGGCCCACTAGATAGAGCTAATCCCATCTCCGAAATGTCGTTTTACGTTTTATTACTAGACGATGGATAATATCCAAGTAAATTTTTATTCAATTAATTTTTTTAAAATAATTTGCGAGGTTCAGCCTATTTTGGTACAGAGATTTATGATTGAAAACAGAGATCCCTTTCATATTTGCTGCAGTGTGTATATTCCTGGTAAGCACTTATGAGTGTTCGCTTTGTACCTCTAATAGTGAAGCCTCATAAAATGATTGCAAGGTGATTCTTAATACGAAGGTATCTGGGAAAAGGATAAGAGTGATAACAGAGAAGTGTGTAAAGGGCTCTTCTCTATTTGTTTTTTGATCTCCCATGTAATTTGGAGCTGACCACTTCTCTTCTCCCTTGAACATTATAATTTTAGATCAATTTGAGCTAGAGGATATTCAAGTGTATGTAGTTCAATTCTGATTTCCTTTTTTATGTATGATGTCGATGTATTGAGATATTTTTGTATTAATTTTCTGACATTGTTTTTCAGTATCATTAAAATAAATGATTTCAGTATTAATTTAGTATTACTTAGAACTCATCATTATCCTAACAGTAGAAATTATACTTCTTTCTAAAAGAAAGAGAAAATTAGAACTTACAATTATTGTGGGGGCAGTTTTTTTTTTTTTTTTTAATTTTCAAGGATAATGTGAAATTACAGGATAGTCCGAGTAAAAGTGCCCAAGAATGAATAGCCACAAATTTTTATTGTAAATAGAAGGGTGGAAAGGCATTAATAACTAATACAATAATTTAATACCTTTCTTGAGTAGGTGGCATTATTTAATTTCGTCAAGAAATTGTCTAATTTTTTGGAACCTGAAGTTTCATCACCATGTTCTCAGAATTATGCCATTAGACTTCCTCCTTTTCACCGTTATTATATTCATAATACTGCTTAATGGTGTTTGTTGTAACCAATATTTACCATCATCTCTTCTTTAAATATCTAGGATTTCCTCAAATTTTTAATATTCTTACTGACACGAAATTCTTTTGACATTGACTATGCAATTGATGACGTGCTCTGAAAGCAGCAGTCTTGCTTGTGTATCATACTGCGTAAAATTAAAATTATGGCAGATGTGAAAACAAAAATGGAATTTTTATTGCTGACTTGTTCTTTAGGAAATGGTAGTTGAAGTTATTGTTTGCGTATTTTGCAAGACATTGTTGGACATACAGATACTGTGCATATGGAATGTGTGAATGGTGGAGAAAAGTGGCTTAATTTTGGAGAAAATGATCATAGTACTTTGTTTGTTGGTTGCAGTATTTCAGGCTCTCAGTTTTATGTTACGCAGGTGTATTATACAATGAACACGTCTTTGTTACAGACCACAAAATTGTAAGTTGTGCTCATAAATTTGAATTATGAAATGTTAAAGGTAGAGGATTAAAGAAACTACATAATGAGGAGCTTCATAATTTGTATTTTTCAGCAATTATTATTAGATTTATCTAATCATTGTGGATTAGAAGGGGGTGAGCAATACATACAAAATGTTACTTAGAAAACCTGGAAGAAAGATACCACTTGGAAGACATTGGATACAATTAAATGGATCTTGAAGAAAAATAGGCATGAAATGAATGGAAGTGACTCGGCAGGGTCTGAATTTTTACTCTGGTGAATACAATAATGAACATTTGCGTATCAAAAGTTATGGAAAGTTTGTTCACCAGTTCAAGGACTGTCTTCATTTAAGAAGGAACCAAGCACACTATAGATGATATTGGCTGAGCATATTCATTTGCGTCTATGCAAAGTGAACCGTTGACTAGGAAAGAGGCACTTTAGAGCTGTCAGACAACACCAGCTGGTGCACAAGAAACTAAATGGAGGCAAGACTTTATGTTTGTATGTGAATCCATCTTTACTGGTGTTTGAAATGATTTTCTGCATGTGTAAATGCATGATGGATTTGAAGAGCTTTAATATTTTGTTGCAATGGCTTATACCCATTCATATTTAAAGGAATGTTATTTAATCATGATAGAATTTATGTTCATGGCACAGGTGTTATTTCTAAATTTCTAATGTTTTGCACATTGTGAATCATATCTATACTACTTGTCTGCTGAAATATTTATGAACAGCTAACAGAATTTTGTACTCTTTCTTGTGAAAGCAACCAATCATTCTTTGGCAGCACTCTTTAATCACAAATATGTTTCATGCTTGTTATTTTTATTTTTTTAACTTTTTTGTGGCTGCTATAAAAAGTGAAAGGTATTTAGAAATGAAGCTTGTACAGTTAATAGGTGGATTTTTCTGACTGTGGATAGAGAGTGGTAACAGACTCTTGTGAATTTGGTAATAAACGTTTTTGTTTCATAAAAGTTAGGCATTTTCTAAACTGATTGGCTATCAGTTTCTTAGAATGGGCTCTGCTCCATGGAGTTAATTGAGAGAAGAATAAAATGCAATGAGTAAACAAGTGTGAACAACCAGAGGAGTTAGAGAAGATTGTTGTGGTTTTTGTTTTTCTGTGAATTGGTTATATATCTGCAAATTATAGCTTGATCGTAATTATTTGTAAATGATAAAGATTAACGTTAGTGCTTGATAAGTAGGATCTACTGTGTTATATTCGTTGTTAATAACAGTGTTGATGTGTTGTGACAAGGTACAAAGGAGTTGAATGTTGTGAGGGACTCTTCAGTTACTGCTGTTCCATCAGTCTTTCACTAGATCAAAGAGAAGCCGTTTCCTTTTGTTGTGGTATATTTATGGGGATATGTCTAATAGAAATGACTGTACATCAGTAATATGAAACACTCTGTGCCTGTTGGATATAAAATGTAAGGACTGTGTTGAAGTACCAGTGATTAATTCTCTCTTTAGAGCTTGATAATGAAATGAAACAGTCAAAGTTGAGTGGTTTGTGCTCATGTTATGTATCTGGGGAGTGATTGGTGTACTTAACACCAACTTCCCTGATATTTTTCATGGTTCTACTCAGTCTCTGCAAACAGATGTTAGGATAAGACATCTTTCTTCCACATCTCTCCCTGTTCTTCATCCACAATCATCCTCAAATTCAACACTATATAACCTATGCAACTGAGGCAGTGTCACTAAATGAAGTAAGAAGTGCACTAATATAGACTTCATATGAAAATATTACATCATCCATTTGGTCTTTTGTCTGAACAATATCCAGCGTGTAGCATTTCTGGTGTTTGTGTCCGGGAAGTCCAATTCATTTGCAACTCGAATTAGACCTGAAACTTGTGGCATGAGAAGCTGTAATCACTCTGCACACTTTGTCTTGCAGGTGCCAACAGCCTACTCTGACAACGTTTAGGGAGTTCCAACTGGCACAAAGTGCACTGAAGAGCATGTACGAGCCCATGGTCACCATTTCTACTGTATCTGAATCTTTTGATTGGATTAAGTCTGAAGATTACAACTCAGATGAATTACACACATCCAAGACAGATGAAAAGCATCATTCAGATGAGTTGTATCATTGTGACATTTGTGATGAGAAAATCAGAGGGAACAAATATGCTATGGAGATTCACATGAAAGGTCATGAACAAAATAAGGCAGAGGAACCAAACGTGTATGATTCAGACAGTTTAGACTTAGGGTTTGAAGCATCACATTATGAGTCTCCTGATGATCATAGCAGTGGTAGTTGTGGCAGGAAGAAAGAGGCAAGGACTAGATTGAAGAAGCTTAAGGTTGTTAAATTAACAAAGAGAACTGGCAGCAAATCCACAAAGAAGGATTTTCCTTGTGATATATGTGGCAGAATATTCAATAGGACATATCATTTGAACAGACATAAAAGAACACACAGACATCAGAGTGATGTGCCACCAGAAGATGAACCAATCTTTCAGTGTGAATTGTGTGGGAAGAACTTTAGTTGCAAAAGCACTTTGAAGTCTCACCAAGTTGTACATACAGGCGAGAAACCATTTACCTGTCACATTTGTAGTAAGAGCTTCTCTCAGGCAGGATTATATTATCACCTGAAGCACGTTCATGCAGGCATAAAAAACCACAGCTGTGATATATGTGGTCGTAGCTTTGCAGCTAAACTTGCTATGGAAGATCATCGCCGTATCCACACAGGAGAACGTCCTTATGTGTGTAGTACTTGTGGAAAATCATTTATGACAAAGGCTACATTGTATAAACATAATAAAATTCACACAGATGTGTTTCCTTTCGCATGTTCGTACTGTGGTAAATTGTTTAGGAATCAGCATGAGATGGTGAAACACTTAGTGACACACACAGGTGAAAAACCGCATATTTGTGATATTTGTGGACGTGGTTTTAGGGCAAGAAATGAAATGACTAGACACAAGATGTTGCATTCAGATGATAAGCCATTTGTTTGTTCTGCTTGTGGTTTGGGATTCAAGCAGGAACGATACCTGAAAAGACACATGAAAGCTCACCATCCTGGTGACCAGTAAGACTTATTTTTGTCTGATGTTTTCTCAGTGGCAAGTATGAAAATGACTGGTAGAAGTTGCTGCCTCCATCATCAGGCTGATGAATGATGATGGAGGCAGCAAATGGCTCTTCACGATTGGTAAAGTTGTACCAAACTACACAGTGCAACAACCCAGAAGACAGTCATCTTCAAGACTTATTTTATTTGGCAGTCCCATGTTTTTGTGTGTATGATTTGCTGTTAATTCTGTTTCTTCAGTAAATATAATGAATGAAATGGGTTTTTGAACATCCTATCCGAATGTGATTTTGTTCCCTTGGTGTTGCGTTCAGTAATTTCCCATTGGCATTGATATTGGATATAAAATGTAAGGACTGTGTTGAAGAACCAGTGATCAATTCTCTCTGTAGAGCTTGATAATGAAATGAAACTGTCAATAGTTGAGTGGTTTGTGCTCATGTTATGTATCGTGTGGGTGGGTGGGGGGGTTAATTGGTGTTCTTAACACCAACTTCTCTGATATTTTTCATGGTTCTACTCAGCCTCTGCAAACGGATGTTAGGATAAGACATCTTTCTTCCACATCTCTCCCTGTTCTTCATCCACAATCATCCTCGAATTCAACACTATATAACCTATGCAACTGAGGCAGTGTCACTAAATGAAGTAAGAAGTGCACTAATATAGACTTCATATGAAAATATTACATCATCCATTTGGTCTTTTGTCTGAACAATATCCAGCGTGTAGCATTTCTGGTGTTTGTTTCCTGGAAGTCCAATTCATTTGCAACTTTAATTAAACCTGAAACTTGTGGCATGAGAAGCTGTAATCACTCTGCACACTTTGTCTTGCAGGTGTCAACAGCCTCCTCAGACTCCATTCAAAACTTTCCAAGAACAAAATGAAATGAACATGGCCGGGCCCAGGAATACCGCTGATGCTTTGACAGACAATGGTCTCGTTAAGAATGAATGTACTGATTCAAAGGATGCATGGTTAACTTGTGATTATTGTGGACATATATCTGCTAAGAAAGCTGAGTTGATAATTCATATCTCTACAGTACATCCGCAGGAGTTGGCCAGTTTGAATATTCCTGCAGGATGTGTGTCTGGGTCAGAGTTGGAATGTAAATCAGATGTCTGTGAGATTAAGGATTGTATGTATGAAGGTCATAATGGCCGTAGTTTTGGGAAATCTAGATTGGGAAAAGTAAAACATTCTGCTGTAGCAAATCAGCAGTTTCCATGCAGTGTGTGTGGAAGATTCTTTAAGAGGAAGTCTGATGCTTGCAGACACGTTGAAAAACACAAATTACAGGATTTTGTTTTTAAAAATGTAGAAAGTCTTGCTGGTGATTTGTATGGTACTTCTGACAGTGGCTTGGCTACTGAAAATGTTCAGGAATTTCCTGACAGTGAACATCTTAAATCTTGTTTAGTTGAAATACGTAGGAACTATGAAAATTCACTTGGTACAAGCAATGAAAAGACTAACGATTCAGTAATATGTGGGAAGAATAAAAGTTTCTCGTGTTATGTCTGTGGTAGAAAACTTACAAGAAAGCATGATTTACTTAGGCATTTGAAAATGCATGCTAAAAAATTGGGTTCGTTTGTGTCCTCAGATGTAAATTATTATACAGCAGGCAGCATTAAAAAAATGGTTTCTGGTGCTCAGTCTGGTGACAGAAGTTCTGAATTGTCAGAGACTGACATCATTCAAGGTTATCCATGTCATGTTTGTGGTAGAGTACTTAGAGGAACATTTGATTTGCGCAGACCTTTGAGAAAACATTCCAGGAAGCCAGATCAGGTTGATGGTGAATTTTTTCAAACACTTTCAAATATTGGTTCTGGAGACGATATTCCATCAGGCAGCTTGTCTTCAGGTAATGGCCCAGTTAGTACTCTACTAGAAGCAAATGATGATAGTATTCATGGAAGCAAGGTTGCAGTTACAGAATTTGTTTTTAATAATGAAAGAAAAACTGATTTACTGTGTAATATTTGCAGTAAAATGCTGACAAGAAAATATTATTTGCATAGGCATTTGATAACGCACAGCAAGAAGCAGTATCTATATTCTGATGACAGACTGTCTGACATGGGACCAGCATTTGTAGACGGAAATGCATACTCATGCTCAGGTGATGATGCACATTTGGAGAATTCAGATGGGAAAACAAGTACATTTGATATACACACAAGTCAAAACTTTTCATGCAGTGTATGTTCTAAATCATTTACCAGGAGGTTCGATTTAAAGAGACATGCAGAGCGGCATTCCAGCGAAGATGTGGATAAAATTGTTTCCTTGAAAAGTAGTACTGACAATGTATCATTGGCTTCTGCAAAGGTGGTTATAGAAGGCAAGACACTTTACAGATGTGAACATTGCTGTAAGTACCTTATGACAAGGTACAGCTATGTGCGACATCTACGTATCCATAGTGGCGAGAAACCTTGTACTTGCCATGTATGTGGCAAACAGTTTAGAACATCTGCATTGTTAAATCGTCATGTTAGGGATGTGCATGAGGGTATAAAGGAACATCCTTGTGATATATGTGGACGTAAGTTTGCCAACAAACGTGCTATGCTGGACCATAGGAGGGTTCACACCGGAGAGCGTCCTTGTGTCTGTCATGTGTGTGGGAAAGCATTTAAGACAAAGGCATCTCTTTATGTTCACAATCTGTTTCATATGGATGTATTTCCACATCAGTGTATACATTGTAATAAGTCCTTCCGTAGAAGACAGCAATTGAATGTGCACCTTTTGCTTCATACTGGTGAGAAACCACATTGTTGCCAAACTTGTGGGAAGTGTTTTCGAATGCGAAAATCACTGAAACGACATGTTCTTACACATACTAATGAAAAGCCTTTTGAATGTCTGGTATGCGGACAGCTTTTTGCTCAGGAGCGATACCTGAAGAACCATGGAAAAACCCATGGAATTGGAATTAATAATAAAATAACGGCTTGAATGTCTTTTTGCCTACAAACAGCATTTTGTATTGTGGGAAGAGGAATGTATTTTCAACTTTTGTGTATGATGCAAGTAAGACTTGGTACGTATGGTAGCTTTGTGAGGTCAAGTAAGAATGTTTCAAATTGGACTTCTCTTCATTCCTAACATGGAGAAATTATGATCCCACACAGCTTTACTGTTCTTCCAAACTTTTTCTTAACTGTGTGGTGCTATGAAGCAAGACAGAACAATTTTTTAATGAAACTCCCACCTATTAAAGTATATTATTATCAAATCTTAATCTTCCATGTTATTAAATCTCCTGATGACTGCAATAAACTTCAATCTGACATTGGTTCTGTACAAAGTTGGAGCACTGCCAACTTCATGAAATCCAATATTAGTAAAACCAGAGTAATTTCCTTCTTAAGAAAAGCCAATACATTCAACTATGATTATAAACTTTGTCAATTGTATGTAACATATACTGATTCTATTGGGAATATTTATTGAGTCTAACCTTTGATTCCACAATGATGTTGACTATGTGTTTTTACAGTATATTAAGTTGCTGGGTCTTGTTCGCACTTCAAATTTTTTATTTGCTTCTCTTGACTGCCTGTATATTGCATTTTACCATAGATAGATCAAAGCTTGAGTATGCCTCAGTCATGTGGAATTTTATTACAACTACTGATACCAAAAAACTGGAACATATCCAGCAGATGTTTGCAGCTTTTGCTATAATTGTATCCTTCCTCACGTGCATTACACCTATGCTAACGCTTTAGAGTGTTTAAAACTCCAAACTTTATGTAAGAGGAGGTACTGAATTGATGCACTGGTCCTTGTCCAAGTTACTATGTTTTGAATACTGACCTTCCCTTCTGGAAGCTGTTGGTTTTCGAATTCCTACTTGGTATCAGAAAGACTTTTCTGTGTTCAATTACAGCCCTTCAATTAAAGACTGTCTTGCTAGATGTGCGTCATCTGCTAGTGTTGTCTGAAGGGACTGCGATATATTTGTAACAAAGAATTGTTTCTGTCAGTCACATTCTACAATAACTGTGTTACTGTTTTAAGTATTAATTTACATTCAATTATTATTATGTTCTTGTGTTTCTCTGTTGTGCTATATCTGTAATTGGCCTTCCACCATGTCAGAAATGTTTTGGAAGGTAAGCATGCCAGCAGATTGTTTAATTTATTGTTTTTGATGTAAATGTGTTTCTTCAGAATTATTTTACATGCATATGATACTGTAGAGCATGAAATTTCTTTTACATATGACTGATTTGAAGATTATGCAGATTGATACTAATTGTTCTTAGTGTCTACTTAGATTTTTAAATAAATTTAGCTGTATAAATTTTTTCCTGCAAGAGAAACATCCCTGTATACCACACATTTCCAAAACCTTCTACTTTACATAAATATTTGTAAGGTTTATGATTGCAGTGATACTAATTACAATCCGTAATGTTCGAGATAACCTTCCTTTGTGATCAAATGTTTAGTTAGGTTTCAAAGTGTTTGGGTGTTGAAATTTATATTTTAACCATAGAATTCTTTGCATAACTCTGGCATTGTAGTATTATAAATGTATGGCCTTACGAAAGAGTATTTTCCCACTTAGATGTGCTTGTAAATATGAGATTTTTTTCTGTACTAAATACACAGAATACATTCTGCTCTGCTTTTTCTACCTTCCTTCTTTCCCCCATATTTCTTGCCCATGCCTTAAATTTTATTGGCCAAGCTACCCTTCCTCTACCATATCTCTCTAGGTTCATGTTTTACATCACATTCTATTCAATCCAGTTATGTAAACACAACAGTAGGATTTGAGGTTCTCATGGCAGCAAGTATGAAGATGCCTGTTTTCTGAGTTGTAGTGCCATGTAGTCTGGTAGAGAAGTTTACGAACATTTCAGAGGTACTTGTTGCCTCCATCATGAGGACAATGAGTAAATTCATCATTATCTTCATAAATAAGCCACATTTCCTTCTCAAAAGTAATTTCACAATCTCACATTAAACAGGATTTTACCTACACTTTTGTAACATGAAAATATCCATCACATGGAACTTATTCTATTGAAACAGTATGCAGCTAATATAAATTTTATGATTGTACTGCATATCTCTGTTTAGTAACTTTACAAACTTACATTAAACAGGATTATGCCCATACACCATAATGTAACATTATACAGTATCCATCACACAAAACTTATACTATTGAAACTCTTGTACTCCATGTTATATTAAATTCGCTTGAAACCATGGAACCTCCTCTCTTAAAATCAGTGCCTGCGTCTTTTTTAAAGACTTAACCTTGAACTTTACTGATTATCATGGCAAAGCATGGGTTAAATGGAAACATTTTAACTCAAACAGGTATTTAAACTGTATTATATTAGTGATATTTTGGGAACAAATAAGGTTTTGACATCAAACAGTTGTCTGTCACATGAGTTTTCTATGAACAGAAAAATTATCATCACTAAAACTCAAACACGCTTTTTTCAAGGTTGTGGTCTTCCTGTAATCTCATTGCCAAAACAAACTGTTGTCTTATCTATTCTCTTCAGCCATCAGGGTTCAAACCTTTGAGAGTTTTTGGGTTTATGATCTTTCTTCCTGGAACAAGCAACATTAGTCATGGTGCTGTACTGTAGTGCTTAGTGTCCAAGCTTCAGAAACCACCCTCAACTGTATTCAAACCCAGGACACTTATTCAGAGTTGTTAGCTTTCTGAATTCTCTTCCTTCTTTAAAGACATGAGCGTTCCAAGTCGGACAAATTGGTTTATCCTCTCTTGAGCTGCAAGTGAATATACATAAACAGAATGTGAAATTTACATGTAAGTAAGTAGCCAAAAACTATAAAAAAAAACACTATTTGTTCTGATGTAGCAGTTACTGCTGTAGACTGATTGGTGAGCATTTACCGTTGAACAAGTCATATAGTTTCAGTTCATGTCACATTGGCAGCAAAACTACCCATCATGCGCCCTTGTTGAAGTTCAGATGCTATTTTGAAAACACAAAGTACCTACGTAACAAAATATTTCAATAAAGTGATTTTGAGTCTGAGGTATTCTGACTGTTATAAAATCCAAAATAAAACTGACCTAATGTGAACAGGAGTAAACAGATGGAGAGATGTTTGTAACTCCTTTAATAGCCAAGGAGGCATAAGATGATGTAGATAAATGAGTTAAGTCTTGTGGGTGTTGAGTAAATTGCTATATGAAATTACTGTTTGGTGCTTCCATTTCATAGAGATATGATTCAAATGTGATGAACCCTCTATCTGTTATTAGTAATGTGCTGCTCTGAGAGCATACACTTTTATAACCAAGTTTTGGTATTTCTCAGCTCAGATCTGAGGTGGCATATACGTATGAAGATGACTGTCTGCTATGGTGTTGCGCTCTATAGTCTGGTAGATTTTTACCAATGTTTCAGAGGCATCAAGCACCTTTGAAAATTGGTAATCTTCTACCAGACTACATGGCAGAACAACCCAGAAGACAGTCAGTCATCTTTTTCATTTAGTTCACAGGTAGTTGCATAAATGTTGTTTAAATATGTTTGGCAGTAATAAAAGGCGGACTCTGAACACAATTTGGAACAGCAGAAGTAATTATTCTGCGCAATTTATCTTGCAGGTATCAACTTTCTCCTTCGACATCATCATCAACATTGCAACACACACCAGATTCATCAAGAATAACATTTACAGATGAAGATAAATGTCTTTCTCAGCATTATCATTTTGTCAGTATTAAGTCTGATAATGACTTGCAGATCAAATGTTGTTTCTGTGGCTTGTCCTTCCCCCAGAAATGTGATCTAAAATTGCACCATCTTGCAGTTTCAACTGTGTGTGTTTTGAATTGTAGTCTGTGTGATAAAACTTTTGTTATAAAAGATGATTTTCTGGAACACTTGAAAGGACATGATGTTAACTTGCGTAAGAGTGACGCTGTGTGTTTTTATTGTGGTATTTGCTTTTCCCATAAGTCAGAACTAGACACGCATATATATTCAGTTCACTCAAATGACAGGCTGCATTGCATGGAATGCAATGAAGTATATCAGTGCAAAGGGCTATTTTCTGAGCACATGAGAGGCCACAAAGTTCTTAAAGAAAGTAAATCGGTAAGTTTGTGGACAGACTGTGTAGATACCAGTATTGCTAAAAGCACAGACAGTCAAGAATCTACAGGTAGAATTAGTAAAGAAAGAAAAAGATCTAAGTATTTAAGAATTAATTCATCAAAGAAGGAATTCACGTGTGATGTATGTGGGAAAATATTCACAAGGAATTTTGACTTGAAAAGACATATGGAAGTTCATGAAACTCATAAGCTGTATGCTTGTACTGAATGCTCCAAGACCTTTAAATCTAAGGGAAGCTTAAGAGAGCATAACAAAAACCATATGTCAACAAATGTAAGTTTAGATGTCTCTATGAAAGTAGGCTGTAAATGCAAGTATTGTGGTCGATTGCTTTCAAGAAAATATGACTTGAAGAGACACATGAGAATTGTACATGGCCTTTTGCAGTCAAAAAGTGCTTTTATTTTCCAGCACATATCATCTGTAAATTGTTCTGGGTTAAGTTCTGATTTAAATGTTGCTAACGTCAAAGGTGACTGGAATAAACATGAGTCTGAGATGGGTTTTTTTAATGATCATCAATGTGGTGACACTGATACTGCAAAAAATCAGAATTCTCAGGGAAAGTTTCCTTGTGAAGTTTGTGGGAAGTCATTCACAAGGAAGTATGATGTTAAGCGACATCAAAAGATGCATGATGTTAGAGATGCCACACAAGAAAAATGTGAGGATGAAGAGAGAATTAAAACAAAACGCAATAAAGCCTATGAAGAGTTTTCTAAATACAATCTGATACCATTAAGTGAAGAGGAAGTATCTCGTGCTAAGGTTGAAGTGAATGGTAGAACGTTGTATTATTGCAGTTTTTGTAGGCAACACATAATTACAAGGTACAATTATGTCCGCCACATTCGTATACATACAGGCGAGAAACCATATCCTTGCCCTCAGTGCGGGAAGAAGTTTCGTATTCAGACATTGCTCAGTCGCCATGTCAAGGATGTACATGAGGGCATTAAGAAATATCCATGTGATATATGTGAGAAAAAGTTTTCCAGCAGTAGTGCAAGAGCTGAACACAGATTTATCCATTTTGAAGAACGAGCTTTCATGTGCCATGTTTGTGGGAAGACATATAAAACCAAGGCTTGCCTCAAAATGCATAATAGATTTCACAAAGCTATTGGCGATTATCAGTGTCCTCATTGTGATAAAAGATTCAAGACACGTCCAAGCCTAAAATCACACATAATGATACATACAGGTGAGAAACCGTATGCCTGTCAGTTCTGTGGAAAGTGTTTTCGAACAACACATGAACTGAAAAACCATGAACTCATACATACTAATACTCAGACATTCCATTGTACAATATGTGGAAAACAATTTTTGCAGGAGCGATACCTAAAAAATCACCTGAGGAATCATAGAACGCATATCACAAAAACAATTTGAAGCACGCATCAGAAAAATATGTTCCTGGACATTTTGTAAAGAACATTACAGAAAATCTGATGCTGAAGGGTTCTGATGTTGGTGTAATACAATCTGGTTTGTTGGGTTTTTGGACCTTGTCCAATTATTTGATGTTATAAAACATACAACATTTCAAGAACTGGATCTGTCCTTGTCCTCATCCATTGATTTGGATTAGCACATTCTGACAAATCACATAGAGTAGGTGCTCTCTTCACTACACCTGAAGATGAGGACAGATCCTGTTCTCAGAACATCATCAAATGGACATGGTCCACAAAACCCAACAATCCAGATTGTAGAAAAAGGTTTACAGTGAACTGATTACATGGTACAATGTATTTCTTGAAAAATTGATGATTACCCAGTTAACAAAGAATTCCGTAGCTTTTCACAGTTTTGAAAATTTAGTAGTCTTTACAAAAGCCTGCCATTGGATTCTATTCTAAGCAATTTGAATCGATTCCACACTTTCATGCCTTATTTTACTAAGGTCTGTTATATAGTACAGTGTAGTCTTCTTATGCAATCAGCCACATTAGGTGGTCACAAAAAACCAATATTTTGAGTACTGTCTTGGTCGTTCTCATCAGGGATCTGATTCCTGAGGAGCCCAGGAAATCCTATGTATATATACCCTGCCTGGTGCAGTTGCTGTCTGACTGGGTGGCCAATGGGACTAGTGGGTGGAGTCACTTGCATAGCTGTTCTTCACGTTGCCTTCCCTTTGGCATCTCTAGGCTCTTTTAGGGTACCATGTATTGTAAAGTCAATATGGTGTTTGTGTTGTTCTTCTCATGCAAGAGACCAAGTATAAATGGGGGATAAAGAAAACATAAGATACATACGTACTAACGGGGGAATTAAAATGTTTTGTGGTAATTTTCATTTAGTTATCAAGCTACTTTGGTGAGAATGGGATTTAAATATGAACTATGACTTCAGTAAATAGAAATCCTTTTATGCTTTGCTGTACATTACAGTACAGGTGTAGTCGGATTGTTTTTCGTTTTAATTTATCAGTTCCAACAGATATAAAAAAGTAAGTCTCTTTTGAAAAGTACCATTTCATCTGTATGTTGTGTGATATTCATTTTTCATTTATTTAACCAACTGGCTTAGCTTTTTAATTTAACAGTTTGATTTAAGTCAGTTTATAGACTGGCATGTGCTGATGAGAATACATATTAAAAGGGGGTTACATAAAAGGAACATTTATATACTCTCCAGCAGTCAAGCTGCAATTAAAGCATTTAACAATTTTACAATTCTAGGATTAGTTCAAGGTTGCTCTGGGATTTCCATCAGTCCCTGATGATACTGGCTGAATGCAACAGTGTATATTTGCTGTGATTGCCACTATGTAAGGGGATTGAGAGTAATGAAATTGTTGACCAGCTATCTATAAAGTGCTCTTTGCAAGACAAGAGCATGCCTGCATCATCTATCTGTGGGAGATCTACAGGGCATGCTATCAGGGATTGGGTGTGCAGGGAACGCTAAAGATATCGGCATGTCATTTCAGGACAAAATGCGATTCTTAGCTGGGACCTCTGCTAAAAGGACCACTGATTTTTTGAAGCTCAGTAGGTTCCAAGCAAAATGAGTGACAGGTCTATTACCATGGCTCTGTCAATTAAGGGGACTCCTCGTTGAATTTGGGGAAATCAGCGGCTCTGCTTGTGGGAGGTGTCACCATTAAACAGAAATGGCCTCACATATACTATAGTATTTTTCAGCGGAATTGGCGGCTGAGTCGAGTTCTGCTCTTTGTGAGTGACCAGTCAGCACAAAGAAAGTCTGTTGGTAAGCAGGGAGACCTCAGTCTGCTCAGAAACCCTGTGGTAGAAGCATCGGCAGCCGCACTGCATTGGTGCCAATTATTACATGTTCTTTGTGTAGTGTTGTAACCTTTCACTGGAAACCAATGTTCCACGATGCTACATGTGGCACCACTGTATGTTGTTTCCTCACTTTCTCGCCCTTTTTCCACCCCTACTTCCTACCATGGCACAGCACATGTGATTGGTGCATGCTTCAGTCGCCAATTCCGCTGAAAACTGTTATAGGTGACTATGAGACCTTGGCTGAATTAAGCTTTTGTCACCTGTGTAGCTACTTCATGAGACCAGGTGACTATCATTAGATCTTACTAAGTAAGATACTGTACTTTGCTACAGGTACAAGGCTACTAGCAGATTAAATAAAGAGGGGGACACAAAAGATCAATTAATGGCGGTAGTACAAAGGTCACTTTAGCACCCACACCTTTTACAATTATTCATTCAGTTTATGGAAAAGAATATAAATGTATAGGAAATTTAGAAATATAACCAAATGTTTCCAAATATTACATGAGTAGAGTATCTAAACAAAATAAAATGAACTTAGATGTGAGTTGTATTAAAGGTTATTCTGTTTGTATGTCCAAGTCCGTGAGGCATCTCTATTCTGTGGTAGATGAAGTATGTAGGTTATGTAGAAATCAATGTATGACGGTGTTCTCATTGTTTTACTAACAAAGTAACAGGAGGCATAGTGCATTTTAAGACCTCTAATGTATTGAAATACACAAAATGTGTTAAAAGCTCCTGTGAGTTAATTTGGCGAATGATTTATGTTCAGATTTAGGGCTATGTGGTGAATGGCTGAACATTATGTTTGTGGAGATGATATATGTGTATAAATGTAATGTGACATTTATTTTGGTGTATCTTGAACTTAATATCAAAATCCTTCTGCTTTGTTTGATTTAAATCTCATGGTTTTAAGCAGGTTCACAAACATTTGGTACAATCGTGACATTACTGTGAAGCCATTTAGTGATCAGCTTTAGAGTAGACCTATTCCTTTTATTTAATAGGGAAATGTTTAACTTGAAATTAATGTCGAGATTGAAGAACCGTTTTTATATAAGTGTATATCAGAAATTTAAAAAAAAATATATTGTAACAACTAGACTTAATATTTGTACATTGTTGTATTTGATTTATTACATGAAAATAAATATCTTGAAACATTAAAATCATAGTTTCACTTATTATTTATAATGGTGATGGTCATCCTTGTTTCTTGTTGTTAGCATCATCATGATCATATAAGCATTATTGTCTTTTTTGTTTTTTCCAGCTTCAGTTAAGATATTAAAACAGCTTTACAACCAAATTCCCAGCATTTGGCAAGATTCAAAACTGTCTTTGCCTTTATGTACAATGTGCATGTATTAAGCTGTTTATGCAGATACAAGAGAGATTAAAACAGTAAGGGCAACATTGGAGTTTCTTTATTTTGATTCTTACAAAGTACACTATTTACATATCTTTTTTCTATTGCCAAACATTCCCAAACTCCCATTTGTTAATGACATTCTAGGATGATAGACATACCCGCATGTCAGAAGACAAGTAATCAATCAAGTCCTTGAAGTAGAGTTCTTGGGGAGTCATAGTCACATAGCTAGTCATGAACTTGTGTGTTTTGCGAGTGTTCATTACCATTTTTGCAAGATACTGCAACTGGTCCCAATCCTGAGCCATATCAATCGAGTCCAAACCCTTCAACCATTTCCTTGATACACTCCCATCTACATCCAGGTCTTCCAAGTGAGCTCTTCCCTTCAGGCTTTCTAACCAATATTCTGTATGAATTTTTATCTCCCACTATGTGCTAAGTGCCCCACCCATCTTATCCTCCTTGAGTTGATAATCCTAACAATATTTTGTGTAAGATACAAATCATGATACTTCTCCTTTTTTCCCAGTGCCCTATCACAACCTTCCTGTTGAACATTCATAAACACTGCCAGTCTGTGTTGTTCCCTTATTGTGACTAAGTTCACAACTCATGTAAAACAACAAGTCAAGTATTAGTTGTGTACTTTTTTTGTGTGGTTTGGTATAACGGGGAGGAAGGTAGAAGACCTGAACTGCATTGTAGCAAGTTTTCTCTGAATTTCATATCTTCTTTCTTTGTTCTCAATACCTGAACTTTGCCACATTCTTTAAGGATTCATTAGCAGCTTTTATATAATATTGTCCTGCAGTCTTATAATAAGACATAAACATACACTTTGTTGTCAGTCAACGCGTATCTGAAATATAAGCACGTACTTCAGATGTTAAATATCAAGCCTGCTTGTTATATTTATACTCTATAAACATCATGCGATTTATTTAAAAAAAACTTCCATCAGTAACACTTCTCTTATTAACACTTTTTTAATGCATAATATTTTTATGTACGGAAATTGGCCAACTTGGCAGAAGTGGTGGAGTAGGCGTGTATTAAGTTCTTTCTGTAAAGTTTATATAATGTTTGTTGCTTTTCTAAATTGCTATCTTATCTGGTAATAATAATGTATGAAATATATTTCTCTGTCATGATCCGGAAAAAGGGTAAAAGTGCTTGCTTGGCAAGCAGTATTATTCAGTCTGCACGCTTTATCTTCCAAGTGTAAGCAGTCCCCTGTGGCATCTTTTACATCATTAGAAAAGAAAAGTTGCTGAATAAGCAACACAAGTCAGATAGTGTAACTGACACTTTATTTTTATCTTGTGTCCACATTAAGACTGAAGATGACTAACATTGTATGTGTTCATTGCGATCAGAGATATTATCTAGAAGTGAATTTTCTGCACATTCAAATTCTGTGTATTACTGTGATTTCTGTAATTAGATTTTTTTGGCCATAAGGACCACTTTGTGGAACATTATCTCATAAGGACTTAAAATGAGAGACTACAAGTGAAGGTACTGAAGTTGAAAATTATTAAGTTGATGACTGTAGTCATAGCGTTCAAAACTAAACAGCAAGTCACAAAATTAAGTAATTGTTTCAGTGAAGTAAATCAGAATTTCTCAAAGAAATTGTCGAAAGGTATTTTTCCAGAATGTATGATATAATGAGACATACAACAAAAAATGCATCCTTATTCGACCATTGGGGTAGATGATGCGTTTAAAACATTAAAGTGCCACTTTTGTGCTGAGTGCCTTGTAAAGAAGTCTGATCTTTGAAGGAACATAATATTGTTAATACCACTGAAGAGAATTTAAGAAAATATTGTGTCAGAAGGTAGGAAATGAGCATGTGACTCAACAGACCTTTTTCCTTCAATCAAAGTTTTAGCCAAAAGTCTGGGTTTGTGTTTGGCAAAGAAAAAATTCTCTTGTGACACGTATGAGGAAATATGACATGATGAGAAACAGAAGTGACAGGTGTTGAAGTCAGAATGGAGAAACTAGGAGCAAGAATGAGACTCCGTAATTATATCTATTACATACTCGTGAAAGGAATCCTGAAGCAACCATACAAGAGTAAGCAGTTGTGATAATGATGAAATTGCACAGCCAAAAATAGTTGTATATGTGGAGAGATTATCTGCCATTGCAAGCACAATAAAAAATCATGGTAGCTGCTAGATACTGCTTTGTCTATCACTTCAGATTCATACAGGAGGCACATCAGAAGTTTAGTGCATCTGCCTTGCTGTGTGCAGAATGTGCATGAAGGTATCAAGAAATATCCCTGTGATATCTGTGGATGTAAATTTGTAAACGGACCTACACATAATAATAACAGGAGATTCCATACAGTATTTGCCATCTTTGCTTTCAAACCGAAACCATCTCTTTTTATTTACATCACAATGTTTTCCCTAATTCTCATCCACACTGCAGTAGAAGCTTCTGGATGAAACAGCAAGTGAACATTCATATCTTACTGCATACAGGAGAAAACCCCCTATATGTCATTTCTGTTGGAAGTGATTTTGTCTGAGGAAAACCATAGTCTCGTCCATTCAACCACACAGACCTTTGAATGTGTGGGGTGTGGGAAATGTTTTGAACAAGAATTTGTGAATTTCTTATCTTAAAATATTTATATGACCCATAGCATCCCAAAATTCTTTAATGTTACTAAACGTGTTTTTCGGTTAGTGGATTATGTAAAAGGTATGGAATGTTATGGGTAGTAGTTGTCATTTAATATTGTGTGTTTAGTTTATTTTTTATGGTACAACATGGCTCACTTCTCTGTGAAATGGACATAAATTATATTTGAAAATAATTGGCGATGAATATAATTGGATGTAAGAGAGATGAATTAGGTGCAAAATAGAGGATGTTACAAATTGAGAAACTTTGTGACTTAAAAATTCTCTTTTTTCAAGATACTGTTAATTACATTAGTGTGAACTTGCAGCTAAGATTTGGGTGGCGTAAGTTAACAGATGCAGAGAGAATTTTTGTGGGGAACTTTTAAGGCAGTTGTTCAGTTGACATAGGTGGAAATGGGAAGATAACATAAAATGAATCTCAAGGAGACAAGTGGTGGTGATGTAGTTTAGATTTCACATGGCCTTAATTGGATTCAGAGACATGCTTTTGTGGTAGCCATCTCAAATCAGGTATTTGACTTTCTAAAGATTGTTCTGTAGTGTTTACAATTAGGATAATTTTCTTGAAATAAATAGCAATTTCAGTGTAACATCCCCAGCCTAAATTCCTATAGAAGAAGGTGATTCAAGATCTTCATTCAACAGCTGTAATCACTCTGCACACTTTATCTTGCAGGTATCATCCGTCTTCTCTGACATCATTCAGAGCTTTCCTTGACACACAGAATCCATGGAGAACTCTGCACAGGAACGAGAATGTCCCTGACCCATCACATGCCACATCAGTTTTCATTAAAACTGAAGATCGCACAGTTGAAAGTGGACTTGAATGCTGCTACTGTGGAATATATTTTAATAGCAACAGTGAATTGGCAATGCATTTGTCAGTAACTCATTCATCAAAAGTATTCCATTGTAATACTTGTGATGCAATATTTTGTGATAATAAAGATCAGTTCATGGAACATATGAAAAGCCATTATCAGCAACATGACTCATGGTCTGATATTTCAGGGAGAAATAATATCTCAGTACCTAGTCTGATGAAGCTTGCCTCAGTTGTTTCAAAATCAACAGAACAATCCTTAAATGTCCATAAACAGTCAGTGAGAAGGAAGAACTATCCTTGTACTATTTGTGACAGTGTCTTGTCCAGAAGTTTTGACCTGAAAAGGCACATGAGGATTCATAAGCCTCATGAGAAAGAAAATGGTTCTAAAAGAACACAGTTTCTTTGTACCTATTGCAATAAATTCCTTCCAAGGAAGTTTGATTTGAAGAGACATGTTTTGGCAGTTCATAGTTTCAAAACATCAGACAGAACTTCAAGTGATATAAGATCTTGTTCACCAAACAAAACAGATTCTGAATTACCTATTAAAGTAGAGCTTTCATCTGAATTGGAAGGAGTAAGTATGGTAAGTGAAGAATCAAAACAAATGAAACAGTATGAATTCCCCTGTGATGTATGTAGAAAGACATACACTAGGAAATATGACATGATGAAACACAGAAAGCGACACACAGAAGAATTGGGACAAATGGGAGATTTTTATGAAAATGATGATGATGATGATGATTCTGGTGATTATTTGCTTAATCACACCAAACTGCCACAAGAGATGGCCAAGAGGGACCTTAAGCAAAGTAATAATGATAGTGACAATAAAAAGGAACAGGATGACGTATCTCGTGCAAAAGTTGAGGTGAATGGGCGAACAGTGTATCATTGTGACCAATGCAATAAACATATTGTTACAAGATATAGTTATATTCGACACTTGCGCATACACACAGGTGAAAAACCATTCACATGCCATGTGTGTGGTAAACAATTTCGAGTTCAGGCTCTTCTTAGTCGTCACGTTCGTGAGGTGCATGATCGTATCAAGAATCATGCTTGTGACATCTGTGGGAGACGATTTGCAAATAGTAATGCACGGAATGATCACCGGAGAACACACACTGGAGAACGTCCATGTGTTTGTCATCTTTGTGGGAAAGCGTTTAAAACAAAAGCCTCCCTGTTTGTGCACAGCAAGTTTCATTCAGACGTTTTTCCACATCCATGTCCTCACTGTGATAAACGGTTTCGCCGGCGTCAGCAGTTAAACATACATATCTTGCACCATACTGGAGAAAAACCCCACACCTGTCGCTTCTGTGGCAAGAGCTTTCGTCTAAGTAAAACTCTCAAGGATCACACCTTGATACACACAAACAAAGAAACTTTTGAGTGTGTAATATGTGGAAAGCATTTTGCACAAGAGCGTTACCTCAAGAACCATGCAAGGAACCATAGACTCCGGGTCACAAATAGGAATCTTGTTGCAAATTGAAAAGTGTATTTATAAATGTAAAGTTTACATAGATTCTAGGTAATTAGCCTCATTCCAAAAGAGACGATGTTTAATTTTTAGTAGTATATAAAATGTTTCATTTCAGGTTGTTAATAGGAATTTAATAAGTCTGACTAATAGAATCTAGTTTAGTAGTATTAACTTAGAGCATAGGCAAACTATTATTTCATTAAGGATTTTTTTTTATTTTGAAATGCTAGGTTGATTGTCATTTGATGTTCCTGTTTTAAAATTCCATAATACTGCTAAATATATTGGGAAAGAAAAAGGTTGTAAATGTTTAAAACATGCATCTCTAACTATTGTGTATAGGTAGTTTAAAATTAATTTGTAATTTGGATAGACACAAGCAAAATGTATCAAAAGAAGGGAATATCTTGCGTCAGGTATCTTTTATATAAAAATTAGAGTAATTGTATTGGTTGTAACAGTTTCAACATTAGCAACTGCAGGTATGTAAAAATGCAGTATATTAAAAGTTGTTTTATTTTCTTCTTAAAAGAACTGTAAAAATTAAATTCTTTGCTTTTTAAAGTTGGGCATTTATAGAGGAGAAAATGTAAGACGTGTTTTTTTTTATTAATAGTTCTGTTTGTCGCAAACTTCTATAATACTATTCTTGCATCAATACACTCAGCTGCATATTTATACACGTAAGATTGTGAAAGTATGTTCAGTGATAAAAGGAAGTTGTCCTCACATTTTGTGACTTCCTGAGCAGAAGAATCAGTTGGACAAATAAATAAGAGTACTATGCATTATCTAGTATTACATGCTACGAAGCTATTTTGTACGGAATTAACTCATGTGAGGGGGGTAGTCATGTATTTGTGTGCAGAGTTCACAGTAAAGGCGGCTGTCCACTTATAGGTACTGTGTGTGTATGTTCACAGGAGACCTGACATCCATTGCTAAATAATGAAAATTATTTTTAAAGTTTACTTTAATGTGTACAAAAGAATGTACTGGGGTGGGGGGAGGGTTACCCTGAAGCTTACAGAACACTTCATCCAGAAGTTTATGTCCAAGTCCAGTTTAGTTTTTCCTTTCGCTTGTGAAAATATTTGAATTAACTTTGGAAATTATGAATGGGTGTTCACAGCATTTGCAGAATTATTTTTTGTACTGTGTATTGTTTATTTGTATGTTTGATTTTGTACATTGCCTGATGAGATTTACTTCAGAAATGCCAATTTAGATATGCAGTTAACATTTAACATATACAGTTAAGTGCAATTCCCATTTGAGATTTGTAATCTGATGTTAATCATTGTACTATTATTTAATGATGTTTCTTGTATTAATTAATAAAGGACTATTAATACTGAATTAAATTTGGTAGTTTTTTGAAACCTTTCAATTACAGTCATTCTGAGTTTCAGTGAGTCGAGGTTCATAACATTTGTTAACATGGACCTTGTAGTAGATAATTTAATCTAAATATTGAAAATTAATCTTATTGTTTACAGTGATACTTTTTTTTATATTTTTTATGGGCTTGATTTTACTGTAACAATTTAACTATGTGAGCTGTATATATCACAAGTATCCTTGGCATGGAATATTCACCATTCTCCACTTGTCTTACTTGTTGATTCAAATAACTCTCTTTAGCTAAACAAGAAATGCATAGAGATTTTGTTTTTGGAGAATCCTCTCAGAAAGCAGCCATTTGAAAGGCCCAGAAAATGTGAATATTACAGCAATAGATTGAGGATGTTGGAAAGTTTTCACTGGCTGAGAATGTGATTCATCAGTAGACTTTGATATTAGCATTGCTTATCAGTCAGGTTATATTACCTGAAATTGAGTTTGCGTATTCCAGTGTAACATCATACTTGACTCTGCCTTCCGTGCCACCCAGTGATTTCTCAGCTTTTCTGTCCCAGTTTTGGTTTTTTGTTATGATCCTTACTGTTTACTGGCTGTGTACAGTTATGGACAGCCATTTTCCGTTTTTTTTTGAGAATCTTATGGTTTCAACTATTTCTTGAGGTAAGTTATCATTCATGTTATTTGGTGAGTGTATAATGTGTACATACTTCATTAGCACAAGTAAGATGTTGATTTTTATGTGTATGCTGTGTTGTATTTCTTGTGATTGTTTGCGTAGGAGTATTTTTGTTGTGTTAAATTGTGCTCTAGTATGCCAACACACTCATTTTAGTAAGTCATAATTCTGAGATAATTATATTGAGCTCCTCTATTCTAAGTCACTTGCTATTTCTACTGGCTATGTAACTAGAATTTAAAGTACTGAAATTTACTTTATACTTCTGTTTTATGCGGGGGAACACGGTGGGCAAACAATATGCTAACATTTGCACTTCTATTGCAGAGGTATTAGACTGACTTAATTTAGCTTTTCCCTTAACTCACTTTTTTTTAGAGGTTAAATATTGATATTTTACCATCCATAATTCTTACTGTCATCCTGCCATTGGAGCTATTGAAATTGCCTCATAGTTGCCTCCACTGCAGATACTTACTCGGTTTTTAAGGCGAACAAAAGCCATAATGTTCAAGTAGTCTGTTACTGGAGGCACTACTAACTTAAGTTTGTGAAATTGTCCAGTTCTATATGATTCGCTGTTCTGTGATAACGACATCGTGGTATGTGTACTGAAATTATAAGTAAATTTGCCTATTGTGTGAATCTGACAGAGGATTTTTCCTCTAGCCTCTGCATTGAGACTGGCTCTGTGGCTCACCCAGCCTCCTGGGGGTAAACCACAGCCAGGGAGTGATGCTGACCACTAACCCAAATCTAGTGTTGAGGTAAAGAATGAACCTCTCCCACAAAATACCTATGTGCTGCGTAGCAGTACAGCAAAGAAAATGTTATGCGTAAATGGGACTGGGGTTTATACAGTAACAGTATGAAAATTTTTCATCATATACTGCATGTGAGGGAATGTGTATCAAGCATAACAGTTCATATATTGCATGAGGTATTTGTCCAGAAAAATTATACCATTTATGTGAGATTTGAGACTAACAGTGGTGAAGATATCAATTTTCTTCTGGGTTGTGATGTGTGGAAATTAACATTTCAGAGAAATATAATGTTCTGTCTTCAGCCCGAAGATGGAATCAGATTGTTTCTGTGAAACATTGATTTCTACCTATGAGTCCATGCAGCATCACAACCCAGAAGAGCAACATTAATATTGATGCCAATCACTTCAATCTGTATGGTCAGTATATAAATGGATCTAGAGCAGGCATGTCTAACTTATTGTCCACTAAGGACTGCTTTAAAAAAGAGATGACTGTTTGGGGTCCATCTCATGGCTGAAGAAAGTCATAACCAATTACTTTCATGAATTTGAAGCTCAAGATAAATTTTTAATTCCTCTTTTTCCTCAGGCATAAACAAATGTGAATTTTGCTTAAATGCTTTTCATTTTATTTAATTCAGATATAAAACAGTATTTGAAATGCATTTGAAACTTAATATGTATTAAAATTTGGACATTTTGGTCCACACATCATGCATAATTAGAGAACTCTGCCAAGTTACATAAACATCAAAGAGGGCAGCAGCTGTATCTTATCATTACAGTGGCTCTGTGTTTAATTTGCAACTGCTGATCATCCTTCACTGCCTGTGAAGTTATCATAGTAATAACTCAGTTATTTTAACTAAATAGTTTAAGGAAATTTCAGGTTCTTTGGTTTTTATTTTACAGTCTTTTAACAAAGAATTTAGCAAAATAATAATCTGGCTCTCATTCAGGATATTAGCTTCTGTCCTTCTTAGGATGCAGCTACCTTGAAGAGTTCTGTTCTTTTTTCCTCCCATCTGGCATCTGCCAGGATAGTTCAGTTTGCCACCATATTCATTATTTTACCACATATAATTCAGTATTGCATAACCTTGCATTTGATACAGGATCATAAAATAAGTGAGTAAGCAAACATTTGTATATTTTTGTGGTGTTTATATAGACAAATGCGATAATTTTCTCCAAATTGAAGCTTCAGTTTGATATAAAGCATTAATATCAAAATACTTTATTTTATTATGAAACCTTTTAAATATCCAAATTGTTATGTTTTTATATTTATATGATACTGGCTCAAAAAATGTTGCACCTGCCATTGCATCTTTTCGTTGAAGAGGAAAATAGTAACACTTACAGTAGGCTTTGTTTTGCAGGTGCCTTCAGTCCTCAGTGGCATCATTCAGAGCTTTCCACAAATTGAAAAGTGACTTGGGCAACACAGTTCACTTGAAGAGTACCATTGCTTCTGCTTCTGACTTGTCAAATGCTCATTCTGTTTGGATAAAAACAGAAAAAGATATTTCTCCTGAAAGTTGTGATTACTGTGGAAGTCTCTTCAACCAGAAGAATGACTTATTGTCTCATTTAGATAAAGTACATTCAGAACGTGCGTTTAAATGTGAAATATGTGATAGTATGCTTAATAGCAAAAAATTATTTGAAGCCCATATGAAGTTACATGAATCTAGTGGAAAATATTTCCAAAAAGTTCTAGACACTTGTTCTGACAGTTTTGGTCATGGATCTAATCCAACTGACGATGATTGCGTTCCTCATGAAAATGAAACAAAAGATTTAAGAATACTGAATGTAAAATCTGCATTGGAATTAGAAATTGTTGCAAAACCTACTGAACAGAACTTTGTTGCATGTGACACATGTGGTAAACATTTTAAGAGGCTTTATCATCTTAAGAAGCATATTCAAGTTCATGACATGATCTTGAAAGTTGCAGCAAGTGAAAATGAGGCTATAATGAATGGGTCTGATTCGGAGGAGGAATCATGTAATGAAGAGGAAAGTAATACAGAAGATGATACAGCATCTGGAAGGAAAAAGAAAGTGAAGAAAGCATATCAGTGTGAGATATGTGGGAAAAACTTTGCGTTGAAGGACAGCTACAAGTCCCATCAGCGAATCCATACTGGCGAGAAACCTTTCACTTGCCATATTTGCGGGAAGCAGTTCTCCTACACTGGTGGTCTATACTATCACTTGAAACATGTCCATGCTGGCATCAAAAACCACAGTTGTGACATATGTGGCCGCAGTTTTGCTTTGAAGGCTGCCATGGAAGACCACCGGCGTATTCACACAGGTGAACGTCCTTATGTTTGTCACACTTGTGGTAAACCATTCAAAACAAAGGCTTCATTATATATCCATAGTAAAATTCATACAGATTCCTTTCCACACCCTTGTACTTACTGTGAAAGGCGATTTCGGTGGAAGCAGCAGCTTCTAGCTCATGTGACCACACACACAGGTGAGAAACCTCACACCTGTGATGTCTGTGGTAAAGGTTTTGGTGTGAAGAATGACCTCACAAGGCACAAATTGATTCATTCAGATGAGAAACCATTTATTTGCTCTTTTTGTGGCCTTTGTTTTGGACAGAAGAGGTATCTAAAGAACCATGAGAAATCACGTCATGGGATGCAAAGATGAAACAAAATGGCTTTGTAACTAATGGTTCTGTTCTTTTCATTGATTGTTTTAGCCTCTATCATGTGCGGAATTCACCAGGAAATTGGATTTCAGGGTTTATGTCTCAGGTTTTGATATATTAGAATATCCTTGAAAGTTTGTGATTGTGAATTAATAAATTGTGTCATAAATTAATAATTTGCACAATGTGAGTTTATAACTTTGTGAGCTAATAATTTGTGTCATGTTGCCATTACTTTTAATTGTGTACGAATGATCTGTACTACAGGTTTTGTATCATATTTGATTAGTTGTGTAATTGAGGTACAGCAAGATAATTACGTATTATTAAAATTTTCCTTGTAATTTGTGGATTTGATGATAATTTTGGAGTTGTAATAAAGTGTATTATAGCAGATCTTGTGATTTAATGTTTTGTGTAGTACATTGCGACTGTTTGCAGCCTGTTGTGTTTTGCTGATTAGTTCTTCTCCAGTATGGTATTGATTGTATAGTTTCATATATATCAATTTATTTTCTTTAACAAAGATGAAACTGGCACAGTTTCTTCTTAAGATTTCTCCAAATATTTTAGAGCATATCCTTCATTACATCTTACGATGTAGAAACAGAAGGGAATATAAATTACATTTTTATTACTCTTTATACACCAGATAATCCTCTGTTGGAACAATATATTCAATTTATATACCACAGTTTCTCCTTATTTTCAGTTCAGTTTTAAAAATAGAAGACATTAATGAGGGCCTATGAGTGTTCCCTGTGTCAGTGACCAGTAGGTTTTTGGCTAGTACATACTGTTTCTCTCTTAAGTAGGATTTGAGGTTCTCACCGCAGTGAGTAGGAAGATGGCTGTCCTCTGGGTTGTAGCTCCATGTAGTCTGGTAGAAGTTTACCAACATTTCAGTGGTCCTTGCTGTCTCCATCATCAGGGCACTGAGTAAAATTGGTTTGAGATGCCTTGACTGACTGGTTCCTATATCTTATAACAGTTATTTGCACACAGCTTATTCAGCAAGGGCCTCTGAAATGCTGGAAAAATTAACTACAAGAACCAGCCACTTGGATGGGCATCATTCAGGGGAAACTTGCATATCAAGCAAGGTAAACAAGCTGCTATCTTCAGAGTTTGGATGAAGATGTTCTCAGTAATAGAAGTTTCTCTCATTCAGTTTGGTGAGGCATTGATCAATGTGGATCAGCTGGTATAGACCTAGCCAGACAAATATGTTGTGATATGGGCCAGAGAAAGGACAGGCAGGGAACTGAATGAAGTGCAAGCAGTCTAGAACATTTCTCATCACAGACAACTGGAAAATATATGAAATATTGTTAATATTCTTAGAATATTAACAATATTTTTAAAAAGTTTGATCTAATAGACTCACTAATCAGTTGTTTAGGTTGGTTACGCGCTTTTACTGTGCTGAATTTTATCTTTTTATCCCAGAGATATCCGTATTGCTCTCCAATTCACCATATTAGCTCGTTAAATGCTTGAGATATGTAATAAATAATCTTTCTTCAAAATGATTTATTCTTCTCTCAGCCTCCCAGTAATATTGTTTAAAGCTTTTTGCTTGCCAGCATCTTGAAACTCTCTCATCAGGTGCTGGTGAATTGAATTTTCTTCCAACAAATTTTTAACTTCGCTAAGTCTGAATGACACATTCTGTGACCAACCCAGTTTTTCTCCAGGCCCCATATTAATTTTATAGATCTGAGTTCTGGATGATAAGGTGACGGGCGCAAAGTAGAATATTGTGTTGTTCGAAGATTGAGTTTACCATGCAAACTTTAAGTTGAAGTTTATTGACTTCATCTCATATGACTTGAATTTGTTATATGGGGACTGTTGAGATACATTTCAGATACTGAGACAGACCTGCATTATTTATGTTCTGAGGTAGTAGTGGGGCTGTTCTGTGCATTATGATAAGATGCATTATGAAGTACCAAAACAAAGTGTTGTGATAAGTTTTTTTGTCACAAAGTTGTCTCTGATAATTGCCTGTTCATGCTGTGGATTTGAGTATCAGCAATAAATCTTCATTCTCTAATAGAATTCATGTCTTTCCTGCAGTTGTGTTGGTATGTCTGGATCTCTTGAGGAGTCTGTATTTCTTCTTTGCAGAACAGTATTTCATGCTTTTCTTTTTGAAACTCCAGTTCCAGCTTTTGTTATTTTCTTGAATTTCCTTCATGGTTTCAAGAGGCTCAGTTGTACTTCATATTTTCATGATTATGTGGACAATAGAAACAAGCTTTCTTGCCTGACTACTGTGTTTTGGAATTTAACTTTGTCTGAAGGCATTTTAGATGAAAAGAAATAATATTTACACATGTCAATGGTACTGAAAACTAGAATGAGAATTATTTTATAAAAATCAAACTTTTCTATTTACAAAACAGGACATAGCCACCAGATCTGTTACATAGTTGGCCTTTTTCCATACGGATGACATAACTTTAGCAACTGAACTTCCTTGTGAGCTCCTGTGGAGTTGACAGTGGCGTATTGTGAGTAGTGAATGGCACAGTTCGTTCCATCAGAGCAGTACTGCGATGTGTGTGGCATACGGGCATTTGGACTGCTAGGTAATGCTAAAACCATGACCAAGAGTGTACTGACTATGTAATGACCATGGTGATGGAAGCGTATGACAGTTGTAGTAGTTGAAACTGTTTAATTTTCTTGTAGTGTGCTGCAGAAAATTATTGAGTACAAGTTATATTGATTAGTGTGTATAAATGTTGGTATCTGTTCTTGACTGAAGATGGTAGAGAATTTTTTTTATTTTATGAGGCTTCTAAAGTTTCCAAACCATGTTCAAATCTTTTTTATATATTGACCTGTATTCTTGTATTTCTAATTTATTTGAAATTGAACTCATTTACTTTCCTACATGCACTGTTACAGCATTTTAGGACATTGCATTCATCAAGAATATTTTGTGTCATAATGAACTTGGTCCATGGAGTAGAGTCCTTCTTGAGAAACTATGATTACTGTGCTGGTCATTAAGTTTCCCACAATTTTTTAACCCAAAGATACATTACCATTTTCACAAGAACACCCACTGGACTCTGTCCTGAGCCAGATGCACCCATTCCACACGCTAACTCCCTAATTCTCTCTAAGATCCATTTTAGTGTCATCCTCTCTCAAGTTGCTTCTTCCATTCATGTTTTCTGATTAAATGTCTGCATTTCTCATTTCTTCCATTCGACATAGATTTAAAGTGAATTTTCTCGGGCTACTAGCCATGTCAGGTGGTTAAATGGAGAAAACACCATTTCTCTATTCAACCATTTGACACAGCTGGTAGCTGAGAAGAATTCCTTTTTCTTAGTTGCTGTGAAAGCTTCAGGTCATACACAACTTAGACTTTTTTCGTATGTATGCATTTCCAATAATATGTTTATATGTGGCAAGGAGCCTTTAAAAGTCATGTCTTAACAGTAATGACACATAAACTGAGTACTACAATATTTGTTTCAGTGGTATGCTGAGTTTATATGTCACATGTACAGTTACCTAGTTAGTTTGCCGCTCACTCTTAAACGCTTACAACAACACTTATTTTAGTTGGTATATTTCAAAAGAATGGACGTTAAGATTTGTGTAGAGGTTTTTGGCAAAGGCGTGCCATTAAAATGATGCATGCTCTTGGATGTTTTCTAAAGGGAAATGTCTAAGAATACTCGTCGGTTTAACACACTTTAGCCCATCTTTGCAACGGACCTCCCATACCTGAGTTTACATTCACGAATTATCACTTCAAGGAAATCATTTTCTTAGAATTGGTTTTATACCCTGTGCCAGGAATGACTAATGAAGATCATAAAAATATATCAGTAATGGTAACTGGCCTCCTGGTGAAGTTTTTGAACCTGAGACCTCGCAGGTATGAAGCTTAAATGCTAACTGCTTGATTACCATGTGTAGTAAAATAACATTCTGTCACTAATGCTGCCATTTAGTTTCACAGTGTTTGCTGGGATAAACAATTACATATGTTGTACAAGAAAAAATAATATGTGATATACTTGGCTTTTTATGCAGTTGATTTGAAATGAATTTGTATATGTAAAATAATTTAAGTATATAGTTAGTTGTACTTGAAAATCTCTGGGTGTATGCTTTTTAAACCAAACATTGTGTGATTGTTTCATCTACATTTAAATTTAATTCTGTTTACTTTGTTTCAAGCTTTGTGTGTATAATTTTTGTCATTAATAGTGTATACATATTTCCTTATTCAGAAAAATGCACTCTGCTTGTGCCACACCAGTAAGTACAATTTTTGGGCTTATATGATTGGTTTTAGAACATTTCTAGCATCTCCTGACCACCTGGTAAATTGAGTGATTCAGACACACACAGTTTTTATGGGAAGCCGGTAATGCGTACCAAATGGCAGAACAAAATTCAGCTAAATTAATATGAAAATTAATGAATAAAATATTTGCTTTATTTAGAGCACTGCTTTCTTGTCAGAATGGAACTGATTTTCTGCCAATAGTGTCTCTATCGTTTGTTGTATCTTGTAATAATTTGTCTTTTCAGTCACGTTAAAGTTCAGCTCTTTTTTTTAACATGTTGTATTTCTGTTTTGTAATTTAAATGATTCTTCAGTCTCCAACTGGTAGAGGATTGGAATGTATTGTGTCTACCCTCATGCTTTTCATTTGTATTTCTTGCTGCTTCTGTGGCAAAGTAAATCACCACTTGATTTCACATGATTCAATAAAATTGTCTTGATTTGGTAAAGTTATTTTTTACACCTCTGTAAGTAACGCTGGAAATAAAATTGTCTGCTAATATAATGACAGCTAACCAGGAATAGAGCCAAACTCATGAAACGTGTGTGTGTGTGCGACTTTTAGGGAAAATATTAGACTTTATGTGAGTGTTAATTTGTGTAACTCTTAAAACCACATGTTCCAAAGATTTGGTTGTGATCTGTTGGAATATACTGATATACTTTTAAATTTTACTATTTTCTTTGATGGAAATACTAGCTGTATGTATGTAATTATGTAGCCAGATATTTCTGTTCAGTCCTGGCTTTAGGTATAGTGCCGCAATATGTACATGTATGTATATGTTTCAGACATTGAAACAACCTGGAACATCTCCCAATTACTTCTTATATGTATGCAAACAAAATTTACCATTGAAAAGTATTCGGTCAATTTTTTTTATTTATATAACATAAATTCAACACTTTGAATTCCTGAAAATTACCCTTCAGTATGATGAAGCCACAGCTTACATCTCAGAATTCATAAGGAATTTGTATGAAATTAGCATACTTGAATGCACATATTTAGTATGAAAATTTATGTTTCAGGTGTGTGCCACAGTCTCCCCAAATATCAGCAAACAGAGATAGTACAGTACCACCAGAAACCTCTGAAACTCCCATTGGTACACAATCTCTTGATATTATACCTGAAATGGACATTAAAATTGAACTGGTGGACTGGGAAATTTCATCATACAACACTGTTGCTGAGAATACTGCATCATATCCAAATCCAAAAGAAATTGAATTGAATGTGGAGAGACTGAAGGTTGAAAGTGGCCAAGAAGTACCAAGTGAGCTAACATGCTCTAGAGCACTGTTGCATGAAAGTGAAGATGGTGCTGCAGAATGGGAAGATGAAACAGTGTTCTTGGATTCACTGACAGATATTAAACATATTAATGTTACTGATCCATTGGAAGAATCTGTGACACCTGTGGTATGGAATGAATCTAGTAAACAAGATGAAGCTGCTGACAAAGGTGATCCATATGCGTCAAAACAGCTGATGGAAAGAAAGAAATACTATACCTGCAATTTGTGTAATCAAAAGCTTGGTTCGAGGAGTTTGCTAGAATCTCATATGGATCTACATTCAAAAGGCTCACGGAAAACGTCATGTCATATTTGTGGAGAAAAATTAAAAAGTAACACAGAATTACTGCATCATATTAGTTCTGCGCATGATAAAAAGAGTTTCATTTGCTTATATTGTCAGGAAGATTTCTTTGACAAAGTTTCAAAGAATGAACATGAAAGGTTACATAGAGGTAGCAATCCATTTGTATGTATCCACTGTGACAAAGTGTTCCAGACAAAGTCTCTTCTCGACCAACATAAAAAGACACACAGAAAGTCTTATGACTCAGCCAGTTATAAATGCAATCACTGCTCTGAAAAATTCCGATTCCAGTCCCTTCTCGTTTCTCATGCATTGAAGTGCACAGCTGTTCAACAGTATCAGTGTTCAGTCTGCAGTAAAGGTTACTCTCGCAAGATTGATCTCAAAAGACATGAATTACGATTCCATCATGAGTTTGCACCATTTTCAGAGAAAGAAAAGTCAAAGCCAGTGGAAGATGGGGCTCTTAAAGCATCAGTAAGTAGCATGAATTCTGATGAAGAGTCGGGTGTAGTAGCCAATGATTCGCCTAATTGTGCAGAGAATGTAAGTAATGACGGAAATTGTAACATGAATGAAAAATTAAATATCAGATTATACGACTCATTTCATTATCAGTGCACACAGTGTCCAAAGAAATTTAGCTTGCACACTGTTCTTGCTGCACACATGTTAAAACATAAAAAAGAATTTAAGTACAGTAGCTGTGAGCTTGACTTCCAGAACAACACTGAACTTCAGAAACGTGTGTTGGAAAGTCATTCCAGTTCAACAGTTGGTGCTGCAGATCAATTTAAAAATGAAGCAGTAGAAATAGAAGAAGACGCTAATAATGCATTAAACCCACCTGCTATTGATTCTGTAAACTCGCAAAGCACTCGTCCTTCCAAAGATTCTAATTCCCTTTCACCAGAGAAAGTGGCCTTCAGTGAACAGAATATTGTTTCTGATGATAAAAACTATGACAGTTCCAACATATCACAAGAGTTGAATTTAGAGGGATGTGTACCTGGTACCAGTACATGCAGTATTAATTTTGATACAAAATACGGTATGATAGTCGGTGACAAACATGTTCTCACCTGTCATATTTGTGGAAAAGATTTTCATCGGAAGTTTGGATTAATACGTCACCTTCAAACTGTACATGAAGGAAGAAGAGATTTTAAATGTACTTTCTGTCAGAAAGGTTTTTCTGAGAAAGTAGGAAGGGATGATCATGAACGGATACATACGGGTGAAAAACCATATAGATGCGACCTTTGTGACAAGTCATTTCGGGCGAAGGCCATGCTTTGCTCTCACAAGAGGTATCATTCCAAAAGGCTTGAATCATTCCGCTTTCAGTGTGTGCACTGTCCAAAGAAATTCCACTTTCAGTCTGCTCTTGCTTCACACATGAGGAAACATACAGGAGAAAGACAATACATTTGTACCATCTGTAGTAGGGGATTCTACCGCAGGATTGATCTTGTAAAACACGTGATGCGTTACCATCCTAACACAAAAGTTGACAAGACAGGACCAATACAAAGGGAGAATGTTTCTCTAGATGGAATTGATACTGAACAAATCACAGCATTGAATAATCCTGTAACATACTCTCCAGTATTGAAAGTGGATGAAAATTGCAGGACTCATTTGGCGCAGAATCGAGGATCAGATGCTGATTTAACATTGTACAGATGTGAAGAATGTGGAAAGTCCTTCTCTGAAAAGAGAACTCTAGAGGTGCATACAAGGATACATACAGGAGAACGTCCACACATTTGCCAGACATGTGGACTGCAGTTCAGGCATATTAGCGGTTTCTATCGGCACTTTCGCACTGTACATGAAGGCAGGAGAGATTATGCTTGTCATATCTGTGGGAAACACTTTGGTGAGAAGGTAGCACGTGATGACCACGTGAGAATTCATACTGGCGAGCGTCCTTATCCGTGTGACCTCTGTGAAATGTGTTTTAAGTCTAAGGTGGCGTTGCGTATACATAAGAAATACCATTTAAACGTTCTTCCTCACAAATGTGTCATCTGTGGGAAAAGCTTTCATTTCCCAGGTTTGCTGACCAGGCACATGAAGAGCCATACAGGTGAAGAAAGAGACAGGCCCCACCAATGCAAAGAATGTGGAAAGTGTTTTCCTGTGAGATCAGTGCTGAAATTTCATGAGCACATTCACACAAAAGAAAAACCATTCACTTGTGAACAGTGTGGAAAGCAGTTCAGGTTTCCAGGGGCACTAAATCGTCATGTGAGGAATGTACACGAAGGGAGGAGGGATTTTCAGTGTCACATTTGTGGAAGAGACTTTGCTGAGAAAGTGACTCGGGATAACCACGTTCGTACGCATACAGGAGAGCGTCCGTACCGTTGTGAAATCTGTGGGAAAGACTTCAGAACAAAATGTTCAATTTACATTCATAAGAAAGGTCATACCAAATCGTATGCCGTGTCTTGTCCCACTTGTCAGAAACATTTCCGAACCAAGTATAGTCTTTCCATTCACCTGCGATCCCATACAGGGGAGAGACCACATCCTTGTGATATTTGTCATAAAAGGTTTATTACAAATAAAGACATGTTGAAGCATAGAGTTATTCATTCAGATGACAAACCCTTTGAGTGTGCCCTGTGTGGAATGGGATTCCGGCTTAAACGTTACTTAATGCAACATATGTTCAAGAACCATAATGTTGCGGAAACAAAGTAACAAACAGATGAAATACGTTGACGATCATAGAAAAACTTGCTGAGAGACAAGTATTAAGTCATAACATCATTATATCTGTGTTGGAACGAATTAGATAATTTGGGATAACTCTTATTTTAAATGCATTAAGTGTGATTTTCATATTATTTTGTAATTTACATTATTGATGTATTAGATATGCATTGCATTCACTTATAAGTTGTTTAATTAAACTATTTTTTATCATTGCTGGATGTTTAATTTATTTTGTATTATAATAAAGAACATTTTAAAGTATTTTGCCTGTCCCCTGTACTGCACCTTGGGTACTTTTGGAAGTGGGTTTACCATCTGACACAAGTTATAAATTGAAACATAATATACAAATTTAGATTAACTAAAGTGATATGTCAGAGTACAATGTATTGAAATGGCATGGCAGAAGATTAACATGTTCACTGCCACCTATTTAAGTTGATGACGAACGGCAAAAGAAAATGTATTTTTGGGGTGGTTTTTTGTGATATACAGTGCATCAGATGGTATTTGTACTATTATATTTTAATTTGTTGAATGTACCCTGAAAACTTACTCGTGACATGTGTATAAGTGGTGCTGTTTTGTTCATATACCATGTGGTTCAACCTTGTGTGTATCATTAAGAACAGTTCTTAACTACATAAGAATATTAAGTATTTTCTTTTGTTGGTGAACAGTAAGTTCAGTCACACAAAAGACATTCATTGTTGAATTTGCATTATGCTTTGTGTTAAAGTATTAGAATATAAATTCCCTTACAATTTTGCAAAATTTAGTCAAAATAAAATTCATTGGTCCAAAAACTTGTTTGTGAACAATGTATAGAATTTTTCAGTCACATTGTGGTGTTTCTGGCTATGAAGGACCTGAAGTTGAGTAACAATAATTGTCAGTTTTATCTCATATGATTTCTGGACTTCAGAAGCACTGAACCAAATCTGCGCTGTAATAAATTTAGCCTCAAGCTGTGTGTCACTTAGGCAACAATAAAGTAAATGACAGTGCTGACCAGACAGGCAAGGTCAGTGACGCTACAGTGATGTGCATCTGCATCATTGGCAGTGGGGTAAAAACGATGTGATGCACATGTACTTAATTCTTAAGTAAGTTTATAACATGTTAAAAAATATGTAATATGGTTCCAAACCCAAATTTACAACATGTGGCAAGATGTACATTGGACAAACCAGCAGTTATATCTCCACCAAGATTACAGAACATGTAAGAGACACAAGACTGGAGAACTGGCAGTCAATGGTAGCCAAGCATTCTACAGTCACCAGGCAAACTTTAACAAAACAAGTCATTGCCCAACATTAGCAGTTACTGTCCCCACATAATCAGGGAGATGTCCAAGCACCCATGCAACTTCAAAAGCAAGGATAGCTACAGGCTAAGGAAATCTTTGTTTTACCCATTTTCCTTCAAATCACCAACCCTACAGGTCCTGTCTGAACCTCTTGGTTGATGAACATCTGCCACTCCCTTCTACTATTTTCTGCAAATCCTTTCTTCTCCAACATGGTCACCAGAACTTAATCATCACCTCCTCCCCAAATTCTGCCCCCTCTTTCCTGTCCCGTTGGAGAGCAGCCTGTTCCGCCAATCAGCACTGTTGTGTTTATCTTGCCATTCATTGCCTGCCCTATATGAGGCCTTCACAACTGGCCCAATCCTGCTGTGAAAGTGACAACTGAAAAGTTTTCTGAAACGTCAATTTGAACTCAAGCCACGAAAACCTATGGACAAGAACATATGTAGAATTTGAATTCCGTTTTTGTTACTACGTTATCCTAGCTTGTGCAGTTTCTATTCTTCATATGAAGTTCTACTGTACCTACCAGCTTGAAGGATTTTTGAAGAAAATATCCTGTATTATTATTATTTTGTCTCTTTCTTTTTACACCCCCCCCCCCCCCCCCAACTTCTTGAATTTGTGTACATAGACCTTTGTATTTTAATGACTTTTCAGTCCATCTTATGGTATTGTTACATCTCTTAGCAAGCAAATTGTATTTCTCTTTATCTTAATTATTATATCTGCCCCGTTTGCCAGAGTCTGTCTGCACTCATTGATTCCATAGTACCGATATATCTTTATCTTCGCATGCCAACTTAGGTATGTGTGTGTACCAGTTTCCTGTTGTATCAGTGTCTTACGTCTTTCATATTGAATAATGCAGATGTGCCCAAACTATAATGTGTTATTATGTATTTATTTTTTGCTATAATGGGGCATCCTGATGTTAGGTGGGCCGTTGTTATTATTTCATTGCATTTATAACATTATACAATACTTTCCTGTTATGAAACCTTGAATTACTATAATTAATAGGATGGAAAAGTCTCTTGGTGGATGACTCATTCCATTAAACACAGACAGAATCATTGGAAAAATTGAATTTTCTTTGCATTCTGTATATTTTGACTTAAAGACTAAATGTTCCATTGTCACCAGTGTTTCATTATGAAAAGATTGCCAAATGAGTTGAGGTGACATCAAGCAAATGTTATATTGAAATGTAGATGATACAAGAATTTTTTGGAGGTATTTAATTCTTTAACGTGTTTATGTAATAATGTTTAAACTCCTTAATCCTATAAGCGTAGATAAGGAAGTGTGCAACATAAATGTTTTGTATTTAATAAATATTCAAAAGAAGTCTGTGCTAGCAGAGCAGATATAAAATATTTTCTATTTTCTGTGCCATGAAATACATTGCCACAGATGGAGAAATGATTATGTGATTTTCCCAAATTCCTTTTCATTGTCATAATCTCATCGATAAGTGCATCTCTGTTCATTGTATATTTTTTGGTCTACATGAAACAATCAGCCCCTCTAGTACTACCAGACATTAACCTTTATAAGTGTGTGGTTCTATGTTCCAGCTGCTTATGCACTGAACGGCATAAATAAGTGGCAATTAGGAATTATATATATACTGTGACTACTTTGTGAACCAATTGGCTAGTGTAAATATTGAACCTTGACGTAGGCTTCAAGGACTGATTTCATATTTACACCATGTGCAAAACACATACAAATAAATGGAAGTATTGAGCCAGTGAATTAACAGTATCTAAGAGCTCCTGTATTTGGTGGGTGTCTCAGTGTCAGCAGAGAACATTTCTTTGCCAGGGAAATGGAAAGTTGACCTACTTTGTCTTACCAAAGATGGTTTTGCAAAATCTTTCATTGTGTATTTCATAGCACAAGACAAATAAGTGGAGTTGGACAGAATTTTTGCATGATCTCATGTGGTGTAGATAATTTAATAAATGCAAGATTCTAGATGATATCCGTCTTCTGGGTTATTGCGCTGTGTAGTCTGGTCGATGCCCTGATGACGGAGGCAGTATGACCTCTGAAACGTTGGTTAACATCGACCAGACTACACAGCGCAATAACCCAGAAGACGGATATCTTCATACTCACCGCTGTGAGAACCTCAAGTCTTACAAGATTCTAGATCTTTCTAGAAAATATAAATTATTTGTTATGTTTTGCCAATTAAATACCGAATTATTGTTCTTGTACAACAAGTAGTTTTGCCAGTAGTAATCACTAGGCACAATCTATTTTCCAGGTCAGAAGAGTCATCAGAGGAACAATTAAAGACATTTCATCAAAGCGTTGAAGACTCATCTGTAGTGCCTGATAATGAGCATATAATATTAACACCACAAATTGATTTTGACGACCATGGCACTTGTGATAATCTATCTGCATATGAAGTATTCAACTTATCTGCCTATGAAGTTCTTGGTTTCCATAAATGGTACCCAGATGAGCAGAGCACATTGATACTTGTTAAGGATGAAGACATGAAGGGTGATAAAGTTCAGTCTGTGGCTGAACATGTATTTTCAGGTTGCCCTTATGACCAGAACACTGGCATGTTACTTGGCAGTTGTTTCATCAATCATAGTTACTATGTTGATGTTGAAAGTTATTATTACGATATAGAGGGCAGACACATTGAAGGAAATAAGGCCTTGTGTCAAGATAAACACCACTGTCAGCATTGTGGTAAAACATTTCTCACTAAAGTATCATTCAGACACCACTTGAAGGTAGATCATACTGAACTTAATGAATTAAGATGCATATCTTGTAATGATACTTTTGAATCCATAAGCGATTTGCAGTTTCACAAATCCGTTCATAGTCGAAACACAGGCGGTGATGGCCCCTATCTTTGTAGTGTATGTGGTAAAACATTTGGTATATTTAGCACTTTAAGGAGTCATGAAAGAAGAGTTCATTCAAGCCATAAAAACAGTAATGAAACTACTGATGTGAAACACACTTGTAAAGAATGTGGTAAAGAATTTCAATTTCAAGAATATCTTAAAAGGCATATGATGAAACATGGAGAGAAGAATTTTGTTTGTGAAACATGTGGGAAACAGTTTGAAACCCTGTACATCCTGAAGCTCCATCAGGAATGTCACTCAGAAGTGCGCCCATATGGTTGCAAGATTTGTGGTTCATCATACAAGAGGTATAGAAATTTACTTTCCCACCAACAGGAGGTTCATGGGATCTATGCTGTTGGTCCAAGAAAACCGAAAGATGCACACAAACTCCGTAGTAAGTCGAAGAAGAGTCTTATGAAAATGTTCCCGTGTGATGTGTGCAATAAAGCATTTTCAACACGAGCGAAAGTGACTGTTCATATGAGGACTCATACTGGAGAGCGCCCATTTCACTGTGATATGTGCAACAATACTTACCCTTATAGTAGCAGTTTGTATGTTCATCGTAAAGTTGTACATGAAGGTAGGCAGCGGGTGGAAAAAGGGAAATTCCTGTGTGTTATTTGCAATAAAACCTTTTCAACAAGAAATTACCTTGAAGTGCATCGACGGACACACACAGGGGAGAAACCGTATGTTTGCACAGTTTGCAATCGTGCATTTTCTCAGCGTACCAGCCTCATCAATCATACTGCATTACACACAGATGCTAGACCATATGATTGTAGTTTCTGCAACAAGGCATTCCGACGTCGAGAAACACTGTTGGTGCATATTCGAACACATACGGGTGAAAAGCCATATGTGTGTGAAATCTGTAGCCGTGGCTTTGCTCAGTTGACAGACATGAAGAAACACAGGTTAAAGATTCACAATGCACCTCCTCTGAAAAGAAGATAATGAAATTCTGACAGAGTAGCTGGTGTAATTGGAACCATGTTGAATACCAGAGTCACTCTAAGACATTTATATTTACACTGTAATTCTGCTGATGAAGTTCACGTTTGGTTGGTTTTTCTCTTTATGCTAGTTAATTTCTGACACTTTCTTTAAATTATATTTTAAAGCGAAATTTTTTGGTTGATGTGTTCCATGTTGTTTTTGAGTTTGACAGTTGTAGAGTCCCACAATATACATTCACTGTGATTTTTGCTTTAAAGTAAAAGTAATTGCCTTCCATAATCGTTATTCCATTTTCTGTTATGTAGAGTTAGACTCAAAATGATTCATTATGTATGTAATCAAGTTATATGCATATAAATTGTCTGCCTGGAGATTTTGTCTAGTAATATGTTGAAGCATTTTTAGGTGGGTTGATGTTGCATTATTTAAAACCATGTGTCTTTTGTTTATCTAAACTATGTCATCCTGACAGGTTTAATTATGTAGGTCTGACATGTGTTAAAACAATATTAATTTATGCACATGTAAAGAACGTTACATGAATTAAGAATGAATAAATATGTGTAAAAATATACCATGTGTTTGTGCCATCCTGTTTTATACACGTGTCTGTGTGTGTGTAAGTGGGGGGAGTAGTACCTTGTTAAGGAAAATACTGCATATCAGCTTTTTGCCACCTGGGAGTGAGCCTCGCGCTTTATTTCCAGCCGGGCATCAGTTTCTCAGTTGTGAATGGGAGGGGCATTCCCCTGTCGCTACCAAGAGAAGGGCGAAGACTGCATGTACAACCTGGTGATTGACAGTAAACAGTTACAATGACAATGACTTCAGTGCCAGTCCATTCGTTAGACAGGAGATTAATTAGGACAGGTCTACGCCAACTAAGTTGTGTCGAGTTGGTGTGACTCTCTACTGATAACAACTTGGCTGCTTTGTATTTACTCCATGCAGCCAGATACATAAAGCTATGGACATACCGTTACATGCATACACACACTTATCACAGTACTCTCTCAGAATGTTCAGGCTTAGGTGGAAATGTAATATTGAAATGGAGTGAATGAAGCAAGGCATGAGGGTGTTGGCTGGGTTAGTTTGTCTTAGGATAGGGATCATTGTCGGGTTCTTTGAATGTGGTAATGAATTGTTGTGTGCAATTTCTTGACCAGTGGGGTGACTTTTGGCTTCTCGAGAAGGACTCTGCTCCATGGAGTTGGATACATAGCAATACTTTACAGTTAGTGTATTATTTACACTGTCGTTATTTGGTGTGACACTTAAAATAAGAGATGCAGTAAGCAAATTGGTTATCGTAAGTAAAGGCATTCTGTTTTATGGTTATATAACGTAGTAACACAAAAAATTCATTCACGCAGCTTATTTTATTTGGGTTTACCCATTCATCAGATCGGAATATTGCGGAATAAATCAATAAATGGGAAAATGCAAATCAAATATTGGTTGTTGTTGTTTCCAGAGTTCGGGAAACAGTAGTGAAGGAAACTGTGGAAACACATACCTCTGTTGTTGTAATGTCTTATGTTGTAACATGGCCTTAGTTTTTAATGTTGATAATGTAAAGGGTGTAGCTCCATAATGGCTTGTCCTATGTAAAAAAATATGCCAGCACTTCAGACTGGAATCATATGCTTTGCAACAACTTTTCTATTTTTTCTTATTTTTCCAAAATTACTGAGTTATGCTGTGATCCTGGATATGTAGGATAACCCATTTGTATTACCTATAACCAAAAATTAGGCCTGTAGCCTGTAAGATGTGATGATGGTTTTGGTCTGACAGGAAAACTTGATCGTGAGGGTTAAATCTCTTAAAGGAACTCATCTTGTGTAATTGTTTTCTGTGCTCCTTCAGTACAGCTGTGGCCGATGGTAGATGAAATGTGGTCTTGGTATCCAAATTTTTGCTTCTTTGAAAATTAAAGAGCATTATAAAGGTGCATTGTCATAACCATTTCTTCACCACATATCTATAATCAAAATAATCATGGAAAATTGTCATTAATTCAGTACCTTGTCCATAGCAGCAAATAGATTTTTCATTTTTGTTATCTCATGACTCTTATATTGTAAGTTCATTGATTTGATGGACTTTTATCTAGATTGTGGTGTATAGGCTGCTTCTGATGACTGAATTCAGTTGATTGTCATTCCACAGAAAATGTTATATTCCACTGAAACACTACTATGACAGAAAAGGCCGTTGTTTAATAAACTTTCATTTAGTCAAGCCTGTCTTTTTTAATGCACACAGATTGTTGCATATCTTTGTTACACATGATGCATGATTGGAAAAATATACCTCTACAGTCTTTGAGTCATAGGGACATAACATATTGAATGGAGTATGTGAATTGTAGTGACAGGGACGGGCAATGAAGGCAGCATCTAACTTGTCTTTACAGTAGAATGACAAAATTAGTCTTGTGAGATTTGAGAGTTCCGTAGTGTTATGGTGGTCTTGTAGGTTTATGTGCCATGCAGTGGTATTATATGGAACACTTCAAAAACATAATCTGTTATAATGGTGTTCTCTGTGCATTTTCTGAAAATAAAGAGAAACCATAATGCAGGTATTATTAAAGTGGTAACTGTGATTCATATTTGATTATAACAAGCTAGGGTCATGCAAATCTTCCATGATTGTCATTAACATGTATAGAAGGGAATGAAATGTGAAGAAGGACTTTGTTGATGTCTTCTTTCAGAACTCATTCATTGCGAAGTGCTGTGTGACTTTTATTTGCAGGTAAGCAAAAAGGATTTTGTTGGAAGTTTTCATCCAGAACACATTATGTGATTTTTATCCACACATATGTGGCCATATTCTGGTAATTACCACGTTCTTCTTGTTTTCACTTATATTGCCAATTCCCAGTGTCCTTCCACTTTCCAGTGTTAAGTTTTTAAAAATAAATGTATGTGATTATTACTGTGCAGAGGCCAAAGTGCATTACTAAATATGAAAAGAGAACATTTACATGATTCCTTTAACAGCAAGTGTTTTAAAGCACTGGGTTTGCCTTCAATAGTGTTTTCAACTACCAGATTCAAATATTTGTGTTTTATTTATTTGAAGCCTGAATATCCTCAATTTATTTTCCAGGTTTGAGGACTCTGCAGTGAATCAAATAAAACATTTTCAACAAACTAAAGAAGACTCTTCATGCTTAATCTCCAGTGGTGGAGATGGCCATCATATAAAGGCACAAGTGGATTTCAGTGAGAAGGCAATGTGTGATAATCTGTCAGCATATGAAGTGTTTAGTTTGCAAGCTGTGCGAAGTAAATCAGTATCATTTGATACTGATATTCTGGAGAACCGTACCTCTGAAATATTAGATTATAATATATCCAGTGCTCAGTTTTATCCTGATGCAGACTCAAAAGACCAACTTTCACAATGTCAGCATTGTAGCAAAGAATTTATCTCACTGTCATCCTATAAGCAGCATTTGGAAATCGATCATGTAGACTTTAAAGGTTTTATATGTGAAATATGCAAAAAAATATTCCTGTCAGAAGATGAACTGGTGTCCCACAGAACAATTCATAGTGCAAGTGTGTGCAGAAATTATGAAAAAATTACCCATCTCTGCCACACATGTGGCAAAACCTATAATACTTTGAGCAAATTGAGAATCCATGAGCAGAGAGTACACCAAGACTCTGCCAGCAAACAAGTATCTGATAAAAAACAAATCTGCGGAGTGTGTGGTAAGGAATTCCAGTTTACCAAATACCTGAGGAAACATATGTTGAAACATGGCAAGAAGAATTTTGTATGTGAAACTTGTGGGAAACTGTTTGAAACAAAATATATGTTGAAGATGCATCAAGAAAGCCATTCTGAAGTTCGTCCGTACACTTGCAAAATCTGCAGATCATCTTACAAAAGGAACAGAAATCTTCTCTCTCATGAACAGGAAGTACATGGAATTTTTTCTTTAGGACCAGGGAGAGAAAAAGAGTCTTCAAGCTTCCCTTGTGATGTATGCAAAAAGGAGTTTACTACACAGAAAAGGGTAGCCATTCATATGAGGACCCATACTGGAGAACGTCCATTCCATTGCAAGGAATGTGGAAGTCGGTACACATCACGGAGTAGTTTGTATATTCATCGCAAAGCAGTGCATGAAGGCAGAAAATATGTTGAAAAGGGAGTTTTCTTATGTAGTTTTTGTAGTAAATGTTTTGCAACGAAACATTCTCTTGATGTCCATCTCCGAATACATTCAGGTGAAAAACCTTTTGTTTGCCATGTTTGTAACCGTGCTTTTACTCAGCGAACAAGTCTTGTTAATCACACTGCAACTCACACTGATTCCAGACCCTACCCATGTAATCATTGTAACAAAGCATTTAGACGCCGAGATACACTCATTGTCCATATTCGCATGCACACTGGGGAGAAGCCTCACATTTGTGATGTCTGTGGGCGTGGCTTTGTCACATTGAGTCACATGAAGAAACACAGGCAGAAGATTCACAGTTCTGTTAAATCAAGGAAACATTAACAGATTGAGAAGTATTTCAATATGTGGCAGTAGCTACCTTCTTTGCAAATTCCAGAAGTTCAGTGAAGTAATAATTGTATGTCTAAAGAAACGATCATACCCAGAATAATGAGACAGTCTGAGAATATTTGTTAGTAACTCGTTTTATGCAAATGGGATTAAATATGTTGGATTGTTATTGTGTTTTAATAACATAATGCTACATTTTAAAAAAAAAAACTAATTTTTTTTGTATCTTATGTGCGTCATGTTTGTGTTTGATTAAATATATTTATTTTGTACAGTCTATACACAAATGTTTGAAGTTTATTGGTGTTGTAAAAATTATATAATATTAAAACATTTTGTTGTGTAAAATATTATATTAGCGTTCTTAATCGTATTTACGATTTCTTAATCGTATTTACGATTAAGAACGCTAACATAATATTTTACACAACAAAATGTTTTAATATTATATAATTTTTACAACACCAATAAACTTCAAACGTTTGTGTATAGACTGTACAAAATAAATATATTTAACTAATTTTTTGTTGTATTAAAACATTTTGAATTTCAAAATTGGCAGAACATCATAGGATTTATGGACTGTGATGCCCTGCAAGTAACAAGGTCATTGAATATCATACCAGTGACTTATTACTCCTTGAGAGGTCTCCGCAAGTGGCAGTAATTTATTCCCAACACAGCTAGATTAACGAATGGAAATGTATGTCCTTGTACAGGAATTTTCATGCACATAATTCATTCCATTTTTAGTCAGTGTATTTTTGGCCTTGGCAAATGTTATATTTGTACTTAGAAATACATGATATCAATGTTCAGTATTCGTATGCAGGTGTCCCAAAAAGGTATACACACAGCTGCAACATTGGTGGTCACTTGTCTGACAGTTGCGCCCTGCTGTCAGCTGTGCCACTTTGAACACCTACATTTGTTTCGCTAATTCGCCAAGTGCCATTGCTGGCATATTTAATGGTTGAGTTTATTAAAATGTCTTCATTTCATTCATTGAATGTGTATACATCTTTTTGGGACAGTCTATGTATTTATCTGTTATAATGTGGATATATTAGTAACATTTATAGTATTCTGTGGCTGTAAAACCCACAGGATAGTATGAATTTATACAATAACCACATCCATTCTTCCTACATTGATTGGCCATAGCAGTGTTCCCTATTCCATGAGTTTCTACAGTGGCCTGTTCATAATATTGAAGATTTAATTTTGGGATATGTGGTGTCTGGAATACCTCTAATGACATGGTATTCCTACCTGTGCATTTGTTGATCAAGAGTGCTTCTAATAATTGGTTGTAGATATATAAATGGATGCACCCACCATGTAGAATATTACACCTTTTTTTTTATGCTGAAGAAATACTTAAGAATTTTAATTTGTTGTTATTAGTGCTCTGAATTAACATGGATTTCTCCTTCATGTCCTTATTAACAAGTTACATGTCTGCCGATATATCCCTCTCTGGGTTCAAATACTACAGATGTTAATATTGTACACACTTCCTGACCAGTTGCAATAAACTTGGTATGAGCACAGTAATTATTGTAGATCTCCACTTCTTGATGTCTTCAGTATGGCAACTGTGCAAACTTGTTGGGAGCAATATTATCACCATTTAATACCCAGTCCTTAAAGTCTTGTGGTGACCACTCTTTGAGAATTGTGCAACTTCCTTTGAGATTTTTTAAGAAAATGGGAAATAGAAAAGTGATGTTGCCATGAATTAGTTTGATTTGATGAACGTAGTAATTGAATTGCTGTATCTTGATCTGTGAATATTGTATAGTGACATGTTACAAACATGTCCTTAGGAGTACAAGAAGTATTAGAACCTACATTGTCGTCTTCACAAACTTAGAACACACAGCAACTTTGATATTTTTAGGTTTGAATATTTAAATTCTCTTACTGTTTGTGGTACAGGCTACACAAAATGTGCACACTTAAAATCTTAATGATACGTTGTCGTCAAGATAAGAAGGAAAATGTCCTTAAATGTGAAACATTTGGCATTGTTATGCATTTTCTTTGTTGTCTGTGTCATATCAATGACAGTGGAAGGATTTTAAAAAAAGATATATGCCTACAGTAGGTATTAATTAAAGAAATATAATAATCTGATAATACAATTTGTTATAATGTTTAATTTCCTAAAGTGGACCATGATCTTACTACCCATTTCTCTGTTGGGAAACAAATGTAATGTGCAGGTACATTATCATCTACTTGTCTGTGCAATTCCTATAGCTTAAATTACCATTGATAATATTTTGGTCAACTCTGTATTCAACTGTTTTTGAAGACATATTTTTAATTTCTGGTCACATGATTAATTTATAGCAGTGGTTCTCAGCCTTTTTCGCTGGTGTACCACTAATTCTAATTTAACACATTAAATGTACCAGTAACCGAATGCGTTCAGGGAAAACTTATTTATAATATCTTCTGATTTTCTTACGTAATTCGCGTACCACTCAACATTGGCTTGCATACCATAGGTTGAGAAACTCTTATTTATAGATTTAGCTGACTTTCTGCAGTTAATCTACATCTCTGAGAAACTGTTAAATTCCTCTCAGATTCAATACTGTGAGATAATGTCTGATGAATTTTTTATTGTTTCAAACGTTTCTTTGCCTGTATTACCAAAATGCACTCAAGTGTTTTCACACACATATGTTCTGCATATAAATAATGTATGATTGGTATATTAAGCACTCTTACATTCTTATATAAGTCCTATGGACACACAAGGACATAACAGACCATACTGAACATGTATGAGATGTAGTGACAGGTTACAGTTTGCAACAAAGCAACCTGTGGCAGGTCCTGGTAGATTTAGTCCTGTTACTTTCTGATCGTTCTTCATACTTGGTAGTTGGTAGGTATTCCTTTGCAATCTTCATATTTCATACTCCATTAGAACATTACAGAATTTATGGCTGTAGTCAGGATTTTCCTTTTAAGGAGTTAGGAAGATTCATATAATAATACGAGTTCCCAAAGCTATTGCTTTTGGATTCTGTTTATGTCCTTACTAGGGGATGTGACTTGCTGACATCCCTCACCAACTCTACCCCAGGAGGGGTGTCAACCATCTTTCTGTTCCCTTGCTCCCTCCCTTCCTATCATCCCTTTCCTCTCCTTAACCTTCCTTCCACTTACGTCAAGGGTTTAGGGTTTGATTTACAGATCTCACTAGAACTAACTTATTATGGATGCACAGAGAAAATATAAGTAATGATTAGTATTACACAGTCTGTTTTTTTTTCCGTTTGTTTACATGAAATGATAGAAAAAAATAGAAAAATTAACTTACTCTAGTGCTAGTACTGAAATGTTAATGGAAATTAGTATTTGATCATGACAAATTGTAGCTGTGATCCCAAGTTCCCATAAATGTTAATAAGAGAGGTTAGAATGTTACATAGAGTACTCCTTTTTTCACTTTGCACCTCATTCACACCAAAGGACTCTACTTATATCCTTTTAGTTTGAGAAATACCACCTTTCCATTTGTTCCCATTTATATAACCGATTTTCAGCCTGGCCTCACCCTTTTCCCATGTTTGATTTTAATTAATTAGTGGTTTACAGATATGAATGTTCAGAAACTGAACTTACTTGCTAAAACTGAAGAGAGAACATTTTGCTACAGCCACTGGCATCAAGTGTTTCAAAGTACTGGTATTTATTTTAATTGCTGACTTCATCACCCATATGACTGATCACTAGAAGTGGAATATTTGTATATTTTTTAAGCCTGAGAAATAGTTCCTTTGTTGCAAAATCAAACATTGCCAATAGTAATCACTAGGCACAATTTGTTTTCCAGGTTTGAAGAATCTACAAAGAATCAGATAAAAAGATTTCAACAAACTAGAGAAGACTCTTCATATTTAATCTTCAATGATGAAGATGGCCATCATATAAAGGCACAAGTGGATTTCAATGAGCAGGGATCATGTGATAATCTGTCAGCATATGAAGTGTTTGGTTTGCAAACTCTGAGGAATAAATCAGTATCATTTTATACAGATATTCCACAGAGTAGTAGCACTGATGTATTAGATAATAATACTTTTAATGCTCAGTTTTGTCCTGATATTTATTTTAGTGATAACAAAAGAACAAGACATTTAACGAAGCCACTTTCACAATGTCATCACTGTGGCAAAGAATTTATCTCACTGTCATCTTATAAACAGCATCAGAAAACTGATCATGTTAATTTCAGACAATTTACATGTAAAATGTGCAAAGAAGTTTTTCCATCAAAAAACAAGCTTCTGTCCCACAAAGCAGTTCATATTGCAAATGCATGTGTAAATGATGACATTACCCATCTCTGCCACTCATGTGGAAGAACTTTTAATACTTTGAGCAAATTGAGAGGCCATGAGAAGAGAGTGCACCAAGACTCTCCCAGAAAACAAATCACTGATAAAAACCAAATCTGTGAAGTTTGTGGAAAGGAATTTCGATTTTCTAAGTACCTGAAGAAACATATGTTGAAACATGGTGAGAAGAATTTTGTATGTGAAGCTTGTGGGAAACGATTTGAAACTAAATACATGCTCAAAATGCATCAAGAATGCCATTCTGAAGTTCGCCCTTACATTTGCAAAATTTGCAGATCATCGTACAAGAGGCACAGAAATCTTCTCTCTCATGAACAGGAAGTACATGGAATTTTTTCTTTAGGACCAGGAAAAGAAAAAGAGTCTTTGAGCTTCCCTTGTGATGTGTGCAAAAAGGAGTTCACTACAAGGAAAAAGGTGGCCATTCACATGAGAACCCACACTGGAGAACGTCCATTCCGCTGTGAAGAATGTGGAAATAGATACACATCACGGAGCAGTTTGTATATTCATCGCAGAGTAGTGCATGAAGGCAGAAAATGTGTTGAAAAGGGAGTTTTCTTATGTGATGTGTGTAGTAAAAGTTTTGCAACCAAACATTATCTTGATGTCCACCTCCGGATACATACAGGCGAAAAACCTTTTGTCTGCAAAGTTTGTAATCGTGCTTTTACTCAGCGAACAAGTCTTGTTAATCACACTGCATCCCACACTGATTCAAGACCTTACCCTTGTAATCATTGTAACAAAGCATTTAGACGTCGAGAGACACTTACTGTCCATATTCGCACACACACTGGGGAAAAACCTCATGTCTGTAATATCTGTGGGCGTGGATTTGCCCAATTGACGGACATGAAGAAACACAGGCTGAAAATTCATAGTACTGTTCAATCAAAGAAAGAGTAGCAGTGACTGATCTCTGCATTTTATAGAACTATAAACACCCCAGTCAATGATTTTAGCAACCCAATAAGGAGTGTGGCACTGTATTAGTGACATACTCCCTACTATTTTCAGGACCTCACAAATTCATCAAGCATGTTTTTATAACACCAAGTGCAGAGATGTAAGCCTTCAGTGTTATGAAGCTATATCAACACATTTTTCATAACATTGTTCATTGTATCTCAAAGTTTACATGTACATAATGTAAAGTACATCATTCATTACACTAAAATCTTTTGTCTAGTCCACATAAAGTTTGCATAGTCGAAATGTTACATATTTGGAATGTTTATGAATTATTATCATTGATGATTTTGTAAGCTTTATATTGATGATTCTGGAAATAATATCCATATGCTTCTTTTCTGAGAACAACGTTCTATTTTCCAAAAGTTCCCTCTTCACAAGTTTACACATCTGTTCTGTTATTGTTAAAAATATAAATTTAAAGAAACGTGGCATTAGATTGTGCATACTTGTATGCTGTTTCCAGCATTATCACCATTCATTGTACAGTTCTTAGGTTTTCTGCGGTGATATATCTTTTTGATTGCAAATTATGCAACTTTCATGATGGTAGCTTTGTAGGAAAATTAAATACAACATGGTGACTGCATGATATATTATGGTTTTATGATAATATTTTCATCATTGTAACTTGATCACTGAATTTTACATATTGGCATGTTACAGATAAATGTAAACTAGTTTTAATAAACTTGCAACATCTAGTACTTTTGGATTCTAACGTACCAATAGCAATTTCTTCTTGCTTATTAATTCTTTTAATTTATATTAAAATGGAGTAGTGAAAAAGTGGCCATTGCCATATGGCACTTTTATATTGCAAAAACAATCGACCATGCACAATCTGTTTTCAGTTAGTATCCGTATCAGGACTGAATTTGGGGCAGCTGAGTGAGGAAAAAAGACTCACTTTGTGCAGGATTTCCTAGGTGTGTTTTATGACAGACAGGTGTTTTCTGTTTCACATGTGTCTAAACAACTCTGGTGTTCACCCAGCCTCCTGTCCAATACATTCTATCCCTACAGATAAAATGACAGAGCGTAAAGCCAGTAATATTGCATCAAGGTTGAGAATGCATGGAGTTTTATTTCCACTTTAGTTATTTGTCTTCATAATGCAATGTTTTACCAGCACAGAGCACAGTCACTGAACTGTGAAATGTTGAAGGACTTAGCTGTAATATAATAGTGCAGATGAAGAGTTAATGAAAACATTTATCTTCATTGTGTGGGTATAGGGGATTTAAACCCCTGAACAACTGGGCTGCCAGCCACACTTTAACTGAGGAATCAACATTTTAAAAGTATTTTGCTGTAGTGCACAGCCAGCTGGACAATGTAGGTGGTGTACAGCTGACAAATGTTAATATTGGAGCGTATGCATTGGGTGTCAGTTCCTTATGATCATGTACCAGAATACCTACAATTTGAGGGAGACTGATTGCATCCAACATATGACACATTCTCATATTTACTTAACAATGTTTTAATATGACTAAGACCATTGTTGTTAGCCCTTGAGAAGATAATAGTCACTCAGCTAGTCAAAATCCCAACCTTTTACAGAACAAAAAGGTTCATTACCATATTGACAAGGACTAACCATTGGGCCTTATCTTGAGCTGAATCAATCTACATCCTCACGCCCTTTTACTTTAAATTTATTTTAATATAATAATGATTTAAATTGTATTGAAACACTATGCTCCTGTCTGATTTTAGGTGTAATGCGTATTGTTGTGTGAATGGGTTTGCATAACGGACACATTTAGAAAGTAATAGTCACTAGAAGAAATAGTGAATTTCATTTGTGTCTCCCATTGTCATGAGTCAAGTTGTGTATTTTAATAGAAATTTGGATTCTTGTAATGCTTTGTTCTTACCATATATGCAAGAAGTAATGAAACATTAATAATGGTGTTGAGTTTACAATAAGGTGGTATATAATTGGAACAATTTTGTTTGTTAGCTCAGCCATACAGTCAGTATGTAATGTTGTCATCTCATGGACAGTTTTACTATTCGACAGATCAGGAATAATGATGTGTTAAAATATCTCTTGTTTTTACACTCTGGATACCTCAGTCTTGGAACGTTTATAAGCCAAGGAGAAAAGTGTAATTAATATTCACTGAGTCAAAAGAATTTTACAGCCTTACATAGACATATTTGATAGCAGTTAGGAACTTTCTTTAACGAACATTTTGATGTTACTTATTGGTTTTGTATGATTCTCATTGTAAACACGTATTATTTCTTTGAACAGCATTTAACAGTTGTTTTTCTGTTATGGTGAATTATATTTCTTTGTGGTACAGACTTAATTCTTAAATATTTAGACAAGCTTTGGCTTAGAGTTGGTACAGAATCATTTCACTGTCTAACCTACCCAGGTGTTAGTTGGAAGTATGTCTTGCCTTTTGAGTCAACCTCAACCACAATTTTTATATGCAGGATGTGTGTACAACATGTGCACTCCAGCCATCAAAATAGTATTTTTGCAACTTGAAGAATAAACTGTAATAACATTGTGTATACTTTAAATACTAATGCACATCAGCACCATTATTTTTTACAATGCTGTTCTGTGCCATGTTGTACAAACTATACTTTTAACTTTTGTGATATTAATTTGAACAAATTATTAGTGCAATGAGAGAGTTTTACACTCATGACAAAAGCGAACCCCAGTATGAAAATCATTACTCCTGCTACTAAAATTAATTTCCATTTGTTGAATATGTTCACTGCATGCATTAAAACTCCCTTGGGCATTATGTTACCGCTTTTTATCCCCCTCTATCTCTCCCCATAAAAGAGGTGTAAGCTTCATACAAACTTGAGAAGTAGCTAGTCACTGCTGTACTTTTGAGAAACAGAGTAATATTTATAGCCTCTGACAACCAGAAGACGATGATACATAATAAACTGTGAGTATTCATGGGCATGTGTGCATTCATCTTACTTTTCTTTTATATTCTGCAGTCCTGGGGGTGAGTATTTTACATGTCTTACCTTCATTCTTAAATTCACCTTCCAGCTGCTGTTCGTTCAATTCATTGCAGGATGAAGGAAACATGTTCTTATTCTTGAAGTATGTATAAGCAGTCAACAGTGGGTTGTCCACGCACAGGACTTATCATTAGCATTAATGCAGCTTCATAAAACATACAGTACAACAGAGTTCATTATGTAGTCACCTGATGTCCAGTGCAGTGGAATCTTCTTTATCAAAAAAACCCAAATCATAATTTTAGCAGTCTTTCAGTAACTACTTCCCATTCCAAAGTCAATCAAAATCTGTCAGAAGATCTAGGTGGCAAGAGACATCATGTGTTTATAAGATATTTATGTATATATAACTCTCAGTATATTTGGAATATACAAATGTTTAGTATCAGTATTTTGTAATAACTTGTGGTAAAGTTATAGTTTTGCCAACAGTAATTACCAGAAATACTTTGTTTTCCAGGTGCAGCAAGTATTCAATGAAACAGATCAGTGTGTTGAACTCGACTAAGGAAGAACATTTTTCCATTAAGGAAGAAACCACAGAAGATTGTAATTTAATAGCTAAGGATACCTTGCAGCTGACTGTAAGGGAGTTATGTGATGATCTGTGTGCTTATGAAGTTTTTGATTTACATGAATCATATGCTGATTATACAGAATCAAATGAATTGAAGTATCTGGGTGTAAATTCTGATGTTCTTGTAAATGATTACAACTATTTTATAAGTGATGATTATATCAATGAGCTTGTGGACATGAATTTTGAGAGTAAACAAAATCCACAACCATCTCAATGCCAGCACTGTAACAAGTTGTGTACTTCTGTTACATCTTTGAAAAGACATGTGAAACAGGAACATAAAGATCTCAAGAAGTTTCTCTGTACAGTTTGCAATGCTACTTTCATATCTAAACGTGCATTACAAGCTCATAAGACAACACACGATTCAAATGCTTGTAGTGATAGTGAAGAAGGTGTACACTTGTGTCACACTTGTGGAAAAACATTTAATGCATCAAGTAAGTTGAAGTGTCATGAAAAGAGGGCTCATCAAGAAATATCAACTATACGACAATGTCAGAAGAAGCATATCTGTGAAGTGTGTGGTTTGGCATTTCAGTTTAACAAATACTTAAAGAAGCATATGTTGAAACATGGAGAAAAGAACTTTGTATGTGAGACATGTGGAAAGAGATTTGAAACTAATTATAAACTAAAGATGCATCAAGAGTGCCATTCAGAACAGCGCCCATATGCCTGCATGGTCTGTGGGTCAGCTTACAAGAGACACAGGAATCTTCTTTCTCATGAGCAAGAAGTGCATGGAATATTTTCATTAGGACCTGGTAAAGAGAAAGAGTCTTTGAGTTTTCCATGTGATGTATGCAAGAAAGAATTCACAACACCAAAAAGAGCAGCTGCTCACATGCGGGTTCATACAGGAGAACGTCCATTTCATTGTGAGCAGTGTGGAAACACATTCAGGATTTACCAGTCTCTCATGGTTCACCGCAGAGTGGTTCATGAAGGCAGGAAAGTGTATGGAAACAAAGGTCTCTTTTCCTGCCACATATGTAGGAAGATATTTTCAACAAAGCATTATCGGGATGAACATGTTCGTATCCACACTGGTGAGCGACCGTATGTTTGTAAGGTTTGTGGCAGAGCTTTCACACATGGGACTAGCCTCGTTCAGCACACAGCATTGCACTCGGATATCAGACCTTACCCCTGCAAATTGTGTGAAAAGGCATTCCGACGCCGTGAGACACTAATAATACATATCCGTACACACACAGGTGAAAAACCGTATGTTTGTGATATTTGTGGTCGAGGATTTGCTCAGTTGACTGACATGAAGAAACATAGATTGAAAATACACAATGCTCCTCATCAAAGAAAAGCATAAGTAATGTGGATTAATAGTTTGTTAATTGATTTTACTGACTGTAAATATCAAGTTATTAGTGGCTTATTTGCATAAATTTAATTTGTAACATAATTCAGTTTTTAAATGCCACATTATTTTCTAGGATATTAGTTTATCTGTCTCCTGGTCAAATAGTTCATATGTGTGTGTATTGTATTATGATGTAAAAGTGTAAGACAGATGTGTGAGTTGATTAGTATACAAGCATGGCAGGCATGCCATTGATGCATTTACTGCAGTAGATTTTAATGGCAGTATTTTGATGAATGAATAAAATATAATTTCAGGGGAATTTTAAGAAAGATTTATTTATTTGGGTTATATGTGCATTATGTATTTCATACTAAAATGTAATTCTTCTCCTTCATTTGCCATCTGAAGTTTTATTTTTAATATGTATGTTGTCATACATATTCTGAATGGATAAAAAGGAGTCAGAGTATGACTAATTTTGATAGATTATCAGTTTCTGAGTTTCTCTTAAGATAGCATATTATTAAGATAACAGATATTATTTAATACAGGCAATTAAGTATTGTTGAAGATTTAAAGACTGCATCTTAGTATTTAGGATCATAATTTTAATGGTTAAGAGTTGCCTTGATTAATTTTTTTAAATTTGGAAACTGAAATTTATATCAGTTTTGCTTGACTTCTACGAAAGATGAAGTATCAGGAAAAAGAGTATAGTTATATATACTCTTGCCATAATATTATTAGATGATTAAATCAAGGAGTGTGTATGGTGGGTATGGCATGTAGCATGCATATGAAAATGAGAAATGCATACATAATTTTGTTTGGAAATCCTTGAGGCCACTTGGGATATCTAGGCATAGAGGAGAGAAAAATATCAAGATGAATCTGTGAAATATAGGATGTTGAGATGGGACTGGATTAAACTGGATCAAGGATTTTTGTGAATAAAGTGATGGACCTTCAAGGAACATTTTGGTTGTGTTGTTACCTTCAACTTTTTAAGGAATACCATGAACTTTGAAGTTGGTTGTCTTTATAAATTATATATATGTTCCTCCTGCAGCTTTTACATATTGTATGAAGATAGACTGGCCTCTAGTGACTGAAAATTAATTACATTTTAGTGAAAATAAGCCATTCAATTGAAAGGTTGTTACATAAGGGGACACACACACAACCATGTTGTTTTGCATTGGTGGTATTACAACATTATAAATCAAGTAAAATGCTAATGAGACTTTTACATGTGCTGTGTGTGATACAGGCTGTCTTCATACTTTTAGTCTTCCTTTCCTCAAAATGTTAATAGTTATTTCAACTAATATTAGAGAGAAGAAGAATATAGTAAAACAGGCCGAAGACGATGTTCCTCCATTACACTCTTAACTCTTTCATTGAAAACGGTTGATATTTTCTCTAGGGACAAGCAGCTATGGAACTGTCTTCTGTGCTGTCATTTTTACTTGTGCTGGTATTGAGTTTATTTGTGTTGATAGATCAGGTTTGGATGAATGTATTTTATTGGGACTTGTATGTGATTGTAATTTATTAAATCACTTTTATTTATATTTTTTATTTAATTTTAATATTAACTTTGGTCCATACTGAATCTTCAGGTTTAATTGAGTTTCATCAAAACATTTTTATATTCAAGTTGACAAATGTTTCTGAAGTAATCGACTAGAAACTATTACGGACCTAATTTTATGAAAAGAAAGAAATAATAGTGTATTACATGATATCTATGTAAACTTCTGTTGACTCATGTTGTACTAATAAAATTACCATTATAGGATTTGAGGTTTTCACGACGATGAGTCTGAGCAATCTTTAGAATTACCATTCTCAGAAAGGGACCTTAGAAGGAAATATGACAAACTAAATGTTGCTCCATGGTTCACACATCTCAGCAGATATTATTTAAAATAATTTAGTGATCATAGTGGACAGCAGGTATGTAGGGGAGAAAGAGTAAGATCCCCTGCTATCTAACATCACCAAAAATATTTTCTTGTCAGTTATATAAGTTGGAAAGCATTTAAAGGTTTTTTGCTGAAAGAATTAAAGAAGTTTGTAGGCGTACATTGTATTCAAACCAAAAACATGTCATAATCACAAGTCATCACTGGGATATGAATCATGTTTATGACCTGTAAGATTTTTTTTTTTTACTTTGTCTAAATTACAAATAGAAATAAAATACATTTCAGGAGCTGGATCTTCATGCATCTTCATTTTAAAAGGAAAGGACAGAAACACTAGGTGTTAGGCCCCCTTGTTGAGCTATCCTTAGATCTGGACAATTTCAACATAGAAGTGCTCAGAGCAAGAAACTGCAGACAGTGACAGTCATTTGCAGGAGATAACTCATGGGTGTAGATGGCACCTAATCCATCTGTAAGACACTCCAAAGTCAACAGTTGTACTTATCAGTGATATACATTTTAAGTAGAAGTGGTTACTAAAATCCAGTAATTAACTGTCCAGCAGTCTGCCAACTTTTATTTCTATTTGGATGATATTAGAAGAAATGCAAGACCCAATAATTCATGGAGAAGCATAAAATATTTGAGTGAATTTTTATGTATGAGCAGAGAATTTATATTTCCAATTTATTCACAGAACATGACACATCATATAACTTAACAAGCAGAGCCAGCTTCCATAATGTTGCACATTTTTAAAAGTTATTAAAAATTTTAAATTTGTGAAGAAAAATGTTTGTCTATATGCATCAATTTAAAGATACACCTTCATCATGAACGTTAGACAAATATTACACATCATGTTTCAAGAACAAAGACTTAAGTAAGGTAGTAAGGAATGGCGTTGTGCAGTGCTGCAGAAACTTTTTCATAGTCTTCTTGCATTGGATCACGATTCAATAAATTGTCAGATGCTTTGTCGGTAATAATGAATGCGTGGCATAGATTTTGTGGGATTTAATAAAAAGAGGAATGAACATTTACAAATTCATATTTTGGTTGTTCAACAACATAAATTCAAGACACCAACAACATTGTGCAAAATGGTATTAATTTTCAACTACGTAAGAACCGGACTGTTGTACAAAGCAACATTATACAGGTTGTAGCTGTACACCGTTCTAGTCAGAGTTGAAAACTGATCTGTTATAAAGAAAATGTGAAAGTACCTATGTATTGTATTTTGCCAAAATTAATAAGCAAGCACAATTTTTTTCCAGGTGCAGCAGGTTATCAAAAAAACAAATCAAAATATTTCAACATGAAAAAGAAGACACTAACTTGGTGACAGAAGGTGGCATTTCCCAGACCAAAGATGTGCTCCATCTACTTGGTCAAGAGCCACTAGATGACCTTTCTGCTCATGAAGTGTTTGGAGTTGGAATTTTCCCCCAAAATATACAAAGCAAAGATGACTCTGATTTGTTTGATAGAAATTCAGAGCTTGGCTACAATTGTGGTGATAATTTTACATTATATGACAGCTACATGAAAGACAATGAATATGTAACTGAGCAATTAGAAGATGCGGAAATGCAAAACACTGAACCGCAGCTCTATCATTGTCAACATTGTGGGAGGGAGTTTGGTTTTACATCTTTGTTGAAGCAGCATTTAAAAACAGAACATAAAAAACTTGTTGAACACAGATGTAGGGTTTGTGATGAAGTATTTACATCCAGAAGTAAATTGCAGTCTCATCGAATCACTCATGATCCTAGTGTTTGGAGTGACGTAGAGATATCATACCTCTGTCATACATGTGGAAAAACTTTTAACACCTCAAGTAAATTGAGGTGTCATGAAAAGAGAGTACATCAGCATATACCAGTTGTCCTTTTTGGTGAAAAGAAGCATATCTGTGAGGTTTGTGGACTGGCTTTCCAGTTTAGCAAATACCTGAGGAAACACATATTAAAGCATGGAGAGAAAAACTTTGTATGTGAAACATGTGGCAAAAGATTTGAAACTAATTACAAACTGAAAATGCATCAAGAATGTCATTCAGAACAGCGACCCTATATTTGTAAAATCTGTGGGTCTGCTTACAAGAGACATAGGAATCTGTTGTCTCATGAGCAGGAAGTTCATGGGATATTTTCATTAGGACCAGGCAAAGTGAAAGAGTCGTTGAGTTTTCCTTGTGGTGTATGTAAGAAGGAATTCACTACACCAAAGAGAGTGGCAGCCCACATGCGTACTCACACAGGTGAACGCCCATTTAGTTGTGAACAGTGTGGCCATTCCTTCAGGATCTACAGCTCCTTGTTATTTCATCGGAGGGTGGTTCATGAAGGTCGCAAGGTGTATGGCAATAAAGGAGTCTTCCCTTGTGAAGTGTGTGGCAAAGTCTTCTCAACTAAACAGTATAGGGACATCCATCTTCGAATACACAAAGGGGAGAAACCATATGTGTGTAAGATTTGTAATCGAGCTTTCACCCAAAGGACCAGTCTTGTAAATCATTCTGCACTTCATTCAGACCACCGACCATATCCATGCCACCTTTGTGAAAAAGCATTCCGTAGGAGAGAAACACTTGTTATTCATATCCGCACACATACAGGGGAGAAACCTCACATTTGTGAAATTTGTGGTCGTGGGTTTGCTCAGCTGACAGATATGAAGAAACACAGGTTGAAAATTCATAATGTTGTTATACCAAAGAAGAACTGACTTACTGAGATTTCAGTTACTATTACTATGTGCATTTGTCAATTGTTAAATCAGGATTTTTTATTTAACTGTATGTTTAACATGAATTATATTCACCTCCTTTGGATCATGTATTTTAATGTTCTGAAATGACACCTTCCAACAGGTTATATCTAAAATTTGCACATATCTAAGAAAACAAGTGCCAAAAAAGATTATTTACATGCTTTCAGCTCAAAGTAGAGAATAATGAGATATAACTGGCATACGTCTGACTGTTTGTTTATAGTCTGTCCTGTTAACTCCTTTATTCATGCAACTGTGCAGTAGTTTAGTATTTCATTGACAGAATTCAGGTATCAGAAATTATAATAGAAGTAAGTTATTTAAGTTGTCTGATTAAAGCAAGCCAACCTGACAAATAATACCCATGATAGCAGTGTCTTAACTGTGCAGTTAATTATTTAACTGTCAAGACTTTCTTGTGTTATGGAACATGGAGGTTCATTCACCACTGTTATATCAAAATATTCACTTTATAAATTCTAATAATAACATGTAATTTTGTGGACTTTTATTTGGATTTTAACAAAGAATTCTGTGTAACATGCTTGAAATTGAAGTTTATGGCAGACTGAAGTATCATGTATACACAGAGAAAATTCAAGAACTGCATCAAGATGTCCAGTATTTTGCATGCCTCTGACACAGAATCCGTGTGACTTCACTGTATTACAAGATATCAGAAATGTATTTAGAAATGTAAGAAAATTATATGCATATTATATTACTTATCTAATAATGTTCTTCCACTGACATGTCTTAATACTGAAAGAAATAAAGGAATTATGGAATTCATTTACTTACCTGGATATAACATATAAATTGATTTTCCTATAATGTAGTGAATGTGCTGATTGTAATCTTGATACAGAGTCTGTATGTGATTTGTTCCTTCTGTAGCACAGATACAATAGATTGGTGCAATGCCTGAATACACTTGCTTTGAAAAAAGGCAGTAGGTATCTTTTAGTTGTTCATATTTAAACTAATTTGTGATATACAAATTTCTCCTTGCTGTGTTAGAGAATTTTATAAAGCATCAAGTGAATTAATTCACTTGATGCTTTGTCACGCCATATGTTTAAAATGTAGAAAAATTAAATTTGTCAGTTACACTTAATGTACAGGCTTCTTATGAACATTCCACATACCTTTACAACATACTCTTCATATACCTTATTTTCAGTGCCCCTTTATATATTTTGTTTTGTGTGTCTTTGATGCTTGGTAAGTAGGACTTCAGTCATTACTATTAGCTTGATTGCTTCTTTTTTTTAAAAGTCTCAAAGATATAACTTTATATCAGATTACACATGTTTCGTTCATAAGGAACAGTGGATTCCAGTTAATTGGGACACATCGGGACTAGAACACTTTGGCCCAATTATGCGGTTCCACGTAAAGAGTTAAAAAGGTTTGTTCTTTAATATTTGTCCCAAATAAATGGCTGCCCCGATTAACCGATGGCCCAATTAACCGGAATATACTATATTTCTTGTTCATGTGCATATGATGAACACTTATATGAATGTAGCACTGTTTTGCCTGTTACTTTCCATGAAGGTTTGAATTTGGATTTCACTCTCAGTTCCTATATCAAGCTACTGTATCTGACTTATTGGATCATACACTCTTTCATAACTAATGGACTTCTTTAGAGTTTTTAATTAAAACATTTACATTTGTTAGGATTTAACCCTTTTGTGTTTATTGTAGTAGGACATACTCAGTAAATGTATTAAAATTCAGTGTACAAGGGTAAAGGCCATTTACGCTAACTGGTTGAATGGTGTCAGGATATATTTGATTTAAATGTTGCAGCAGAAGGCTACACTGATGTCTTTAAAATTGACATTATAAAATCTACTACTGTAATTGATATAAGTTGACAAAAGACAATAATATATCACGTATAATACATGTTTCTTGGTTAGCTACTGATACTTAGATCTTAAAGACAGCATTAGTTTCATCCACAATTATAATAATTCAGTATCAGAACAGAAAGTTAATGGTATCAGATGTGAATGAAGTGCGGTATAGTACTGTGCTTCTTGCGAAGTTATTGGAAAACATTCTCATAGACTTAAAGAGAGATTATTATATTTCCAGGATACCAGTTTTTATTAATTTTATAGTGACTTGTATGCAGTAAACCTTTGTTCCTGAAAGGAATCTGCAATAGTAGAGCATAGAATGTACTGTAAAATGGTAGTGATAGTAGTAGTGGTGGTGGTGGGTGGTGGTTGGTGGAATATAAAGTTGGAAGAGTAGTTTTAAAACATTGAATCTTTAAAGCACAGATGGGGAAATAATTTTATTTCCTCTATAGAAGTGGACGATCTTAAACAAGGAAATAAGATGACGTTCCAGGAATTAAAACGAGAAGCTGAGAATAGGGAAAACTGGAGAGCTCTTTTTGGGCAGAGCAATGGACCTGTCGTAAGACAGAACACTCAATAATAATAATAGAAGTGGAAATGGAGAAAATTATTCTGCTAAATATAGTATATTTTGAAACTAAGATATTTTAAAAGTTAACTGATTCAAATGTGGTTGTATTCAAGGGCTGTAACTCCATCATTCAACAAAGGATTGCTGTAAGTGAAAGTGTTCCTTTTATAAAGCTTGGCTATTTTAATCTACGTAATAAGACATAGGATATAAAAGTGAAAAAATGCTGCAGTGCTGTAATTCCTTGCAGCTGTGAGAACCTCAAATCTCTCATGTTGTAGTTTTATTTGGAGTATTAGTATTCATTATTGTTAAATAGAACACATTTGTTATTTGCTATTAATAATATGTGTGCTTTGTGGAAAGAAAACATGGACTATGATAACATAAAGTATTCTGCTTCATTTAGAACAAAAAAAAAGAGTTTTTTCTTTAGTTTGCAAGACATGATTAAAATGATCATGTAACGGGAGGTTGTGTCTATCCAATAATTCACATGTTTGATCTCTGAAACTACCTGACAGAATTCAGTGAAATTTGACAGGGGGTGTGGGGGGATACACTTAAAACATTTAGACAAACATATTTTTGCTTGTCAGTCATCATAACAAATGCTGTTTTGCATGAAGCCCAAATTAAATTATATCATATTTCTCAAAAATATGTAATAAAAAATTGCTACATGCTGTAAAATATGAATATGATACACATATGACATGAGGTATGATCTGAAGCTTTTCATGGCAATTAAGTATAATGAATTCTTCTTGGGATACCAGCCATGTAAGGTGGTTTAAGTAATGTAATGAGGATTTGAAGTTGCAAATGTGATCTTTCCAAATATACAAGACTCTGTTCTTCTTCAGATATTGGAGTCTTTGCTTAATACACATCTGGCACAAATAATTGTAATTAAAGAAAGGTACAGAAAGGCCACATACAGATGAATACAAGGGGATTCTGAATAATTGAATTTATGACTCCAGCTGTATGCTTGCTTTTCTTCTGGTTTTGGACTTTGAAAATTTTCAGCACATCATTTCTTTCTGCACAAAGTATACATATGTGTATGTAAACATAATGTATCATACTTATGCAAAATTTTACTGCTTTATAACACAAGTTCAACCCCCTGAAGGTGGCAAATAGACACTGGCAGAATATGGTGGGTGTTGTAATTTATTAATTGTAATTGAACTCAGTGATGGATCACCTTGACACATATGCAGTATTTCCATTTACATTAAGCCTTATTCTGCTTCTAATATTTAGAAGGAAGTCATATAACAAATACAAATTGACAATAATAACTTAAAATATGTCATGAGATATTTTCATTTTATATACCATTTTATTGTAGACTAGTATTCATTAAAGTGAAAATACAGTCTTCTGGGTTGTTGCGCCGTGTAGTCTGGTAGTAGTTTACCAACGTTTCAGAGGTCATTGCTGCCTCCATCATCAGGGCTATCACCATCTACATATTAAGGGTGTTCTAAAACAGGGTTCTTAGAAGAATATTTGTGCCTGAGAGGATTGCAATAACACAATGCTAGAGAAAATTCTTCTCCAAATATTATTAGGTTAATTAAATCAAGGAGTGTGTGATCAGTAGGGCATGTAAAATAGGAGATGAGAAGTCCATACAAAAATTAGGTTGGTAAGTGGAGGAAAGAGACCGCTCAGAAGATCTTTGCATAGATGGAAAGATATTTATAAATGGACCTTAATCTAATAGAGCATGAGGGTATGGACTGAATTGATCTGGCCCAGGACAGGATCTAGTGAACATGGTAATTGACCTTTATGTTCTATAAAAGGCAGAGAATTTCTTTACTAGTTGAGCAGTTTCAGGTACTCAAGAAGGATGGTCTTAGTTAGAAGATAGTTGTAACTTCAAGCAGATAGATAAGTAAACATTTATATTGCATAGTTGTCAATGTCAGTATGTGTTTCATCAAGATTCCTTTCCTTTCTGCACATGTAATTCATTTCATTGTTTGCATAAGGAAATATTATTGTTATACAATGTTTTTAATTATAAGAAAAAGTGTAATACAATTGTTGATATTCCAGCAACATAAATGAAATGCATACATCATATTAATATTCAAATGTTGCAAATAGTGAAGACATCAACATCAGTGGATAGTTTTGGAATTAAAATAAATTACGTGTATTTGTACTTTAAACTACTTATTTAACTTGATATTAAATGTTTCAATGCTGAGTGGTGTAATTTAATCCTTTAATTTTGTAACCCTGAGGATTGCTTTATTTTCCAGATATGTTGAATCTTCCAAGAATCTTGATGAAGAATTTCAGCTATATGTAATAGAAATTGTGCCCTCACCACTGGCAAGAGATGACGTTAAAGATGAGTCTGACATTGAATTGGATGTTGATGATATGTCTATGTATGACCTGTTTGCTATTGGAACATGTGTTAAAAATGATCCGGATGATGCATATGCAGAAAATGACCTCCAAACTGGCAAAGATACAAATTCTAATAGTATTCAGCAAGAGATCTTTGATGAGATGGACAGTGCATCAGTTTGTTATCATGATTATATTGATGGGTACTTTGAATTCCTCCCTGATGTTTTGAAGGCAAGTAAGGATGAGAACATACATGAAGTAAGCAGCAATACTTGCCATGAAAATGTCAGCCAAAATGCTGATATTTTTGAGGAGGCTGATATGTCACTTAATAACAACCTAAATGCTTGTGAAAGTTCTGAAATGAACAGTGATACTGTTGTACAGCCCCAGGAATACAGCAAAGAAAACATACCTGATTTATCAAATATACCTGAAAATTCTTTAAAAGAAACTACTGGTGGTTTCATAAATGTTTATTCATGTTCTGCTTGTGATGAAGATTTTGTATCATTTGCAGAACTGACTGCTCACATGAAGTATCATATTCCAGGTGTAGAAAAACCAAAACATGTTTGTACTGTTTGTGATAGAAAATTCCTTACATTGATTGCTTTAGAACATCATGTAAAGATGCGTTTGTGTAAGCCAGAAAAATGTGAAATTTGTCAGAAGATTTACAAAAATAAGAACATGCTAACACTTCATAAATTGACACATGGTGCAGTCAGTTCTCATTCATGCTTATACTGTAAGAGAAAGTTTGTATTTGCATCTTCTTTAGAGAAGCATTTAATAGTTGATCACATAGATAAACTTCAGTTTTTGTGCAAGGGTTGTAACAAGGTATTTCATTCAAAATTGGAATTAATAATTCACAGAAAGAGTCATCAAAAAGCTATGTTTAAACAAAAAGATAAATGTTCTGAGTATTTATGTTATGCATGTGGTGATGTTTTTGATACTTTCCGTAAATTATGGTCTCATGAAAAACGTGTCCATGAAGACAATGAAAAGCGACATACATCTGAGTTAAAGAATTCTTTGAAATACATCTGTGAAGTTTGTGGAAAAGTATTTAAATACCTTGCATCACTGAAGAACCATGCTATAGTACATCAAAAGAGAAAGGAACAATTTATGTGTGAAGTATGTGGAGTGGTGCGAAAAAATAAATGGCTATTGAAGCAGCATCAGATTTCCCATACAAGCCTTCGAGAACATGTTTGCCGAGTTTGCCATACGGCATACAAAACTTCCAGTGCTCTAATAACTCACGAAAGAAACTGTCATGGTATTGTATCTTTAGGGCGAGGAATGGAAAAAGTTTCTTTGAGTTTCTCATGTAGATTCTGTAACAGGGAATTTACTACTAATGAGAGACTGAACAGTCATGTAAGGATTCATACTGGCGAGCGGCCATTTCAGTGTAAAGAATGTGACAAAGGGTACAGCTCTCGAAATGCACTTTGCTTACATCAGGCAATTAATCACAGAGGTTATAAGAGACGGATAGAACGTGTATTTACATGCCATATATGTGGTAAAACCTTCACCTCTAATAGTTCTCTCAGCATGCATTTAAATATCCACACTGGGGAGCGACCATTCAAATGTAAGATTTGCAATAAAGCTTTCACCCAGAAAGGAGGTCTTGTTCAACATATAGTGTATCACACAGACATGAGGTCATATGTGTGCACCCTTTGTGGTAAGGCATTCCTTCGCAATTCACATTTGAAAATACACATCCAAACTCATACAGGCGAGAAACCCCACAAATGTGATATTTGTGGTCGGGCTTTCTCTCAGCTTGGAGATATGAGGAAACATAGACTGAAGTTGCATAGTGTCTCTTAATTATGTAAACAGTTGCTGACAAGTTTTGCATTTGTTCTTACATGTGGTACACACAGTTGTAGGCAACAAATGCATCGATTGAAGCAATACACAAAGTTTACTCTATGAAATTGAATGTAACCTGAATATGTGTGCAGCAAGTAATATGGTAGTAGGAAAATGTTTAGTAATCTTCAAATGCCTGTAATAGTGATGTAACTTCAGTTACTAAATGTAGTCAGTTAAATATAATCCATCACTTTTTGCTGGTGTACTGATGACACTTGTTTCTTCACCACATATTCCCTCCACTTCTTAAATACAATATCCATCTGTGTAGATAAATAAAATAAGAAGTCTGACTCAACTTATTATTATATTCACTGCAACTGGATGTTCCTGGTAAAAGCGTGGTTAAGCAAGAGCATTGATTAAGGGAGAGTCCACCATATTTTATTTAATGATTTGTAATACTGTATCCGCCAAAGAGATTATGTAGTGTTGGAGGTTATGAAATTTGAAACCATAAGGATGTCAAAGAAAATAGTCATGACCTGTCATTAGGTACTATTCCCAGTTTTGGCATGAGGGGATTGAGGAATTGTCTCCAAGAACTTGTGGCTGTATTTCAGTTTTACTATCCAGAAAATATAAGTCAGGTACATTAACCCTGAGCCAGCTTGCTCAGTGCCTTTACTTTTCATCTAGCAATTAACAGTTAAGAGAAGTTATCTTCTTTATTTGAGACATTATGGCTTTACTGGTGTTCCAGCTCTTCTGTTCGAAGATGGGTATCTTCTGGGTTGTAGCTGTCTTCATCATCACCACCTTGATAAAGGCAGCAAGTCTGGTGGGGGGGGGGGGGGGGGGGGTGATGATGATGGAGACAATAAGTATCTCTGAAGCATCAGTAAACTTCTACCAGACTAAATGGCACTACAACCCAGAAGACGCCCATCTTCATACTTGCCACTGTGAGAACCTCAAATTCTACTAACTCATTTGTTTGTTTAGACAGCAGTCATTTTCAGAATTTGTTACCCTGTAATAAACTATAGATATATTTATATGCTCTGTCTTAGTCCATTAGTTAGTAATGATTGTGCAGCTTCCAGATCCAGAAAAAATGGCAGTGAACTGCATTTATCAATTTGTGAAACCGCTTTGATGTGAACATGTTACTTTCTTATGTCTTCTTCACATAAAGTGTATGAAATTAATGCACACTGGAGATGTTATTTGTCTGCATATTTTATCTTTAAAAGTGCTGGTCAGTTTTTGAATGTTTTGTAGTATTGTTTTGTCTCAATCTAGTGTAGCCCCTTCTTAGGTGAAGCTCAAATCATATTTCATAATTTTTCTCAAAAATGGTTCAAAACAAAAAATTTGCACCTTACATAAAGTATATCACATTAATGCATACAACTTTTGTTATAGACATTTTTAATATGGTATATATTTAATTAAATACAATGATTATTTTGTATTCATCAACAGTAAATGTGTCAGTCAATGTTGATAAATTTTCTGGCATGTTTACAGATAAACACTGCAAAAATGCACCTGTTGGCTTTCCCATGTCATGTTTGTCTGTCCATCTATATACAGCTTAAGAATGACTGGATTCTTTTTCATTAAATTTAATATTAGGGAGTTCTACTAAAATTTGTAAACACATTGCAATTTTGGTTAAAGTAAGACAACAATTATGAGCACTTCATATGAAGACCTATATTTATATTTGTCTGCATGTGTAAATAACTGGGTAGAAATCCCCAGGGTGCGATAGTTGTCTTGATTACCTCAGTAGTCATTATCCTGTCACTTAAGCACATGGGTAGATCCTCTATGATGACATCACCCACCAACACATCATGCCCACGCAAAAGTCATTGTTTCCCTTAAGCTCTGACATCATTGGAGCCATTTACAAGGGCCAGAAGTCAAATTATGGCAAATGAGCCAGAATTGTTATGTTATGGATACCTGTTAGTGTTTATTTCTGCCACTAGTATACCACTGGAACATAATGACTTGAAGAAGATACAAAAATTTTAACATTTTTATTCAGTTTTCAAATTACAAGATTGCTTCTTAAAATGTACTTATTTCTGATATTGCTGGTGTGATAGTTTAATGAAATACAAGGCAAGGTTATGTATCCACATATCCTTGGTCAGCTTTCCTAGCAATAGACTTGTTGCTTTAATATGTTATCAATTATTAGTTTTCATTTATACCACATTGATACAGCACAGAATTGTACAAAGAAACATAAAATAAGTATTATAACATCTATTCATGAGATAGTATAGTTGCGTCATATTGTGATATTGATTAAAATAATTATTATATTTGTTTACCGTCAAATCACAATAAAATAGTAAGATAAGATAATTAAAATGATTAAAATATCATCTTATGTTCAATATCGAGCATTCGATTTACATCGGAACATAAGATGATATTGTAATCATTTTAATTATCTTATCTTACTATTTTATTGTGATTTGACGGTAAACAAATATAATAATTATTTTAATTATAACATCTGTTATCTTCACATTATTAAACCGTTGTCAGTTGAGTATGAATAAGTTAATTAAATATATATGCAAAATTAATGTGTCCTTATGTATGTATTTGGCTTTAGCAACAAGATGTTTGTATCTTCGCCTAAATAAACTTGTAGATTATAAAGCTATTTAAAATAGGAAGAGACATAATACATTCCTGAGTTCCTAATATGTTGCTCTAAGTCATAAATTTATAGCTCATTTCTACCACAAAGGTAACATTTAGAAAATGTGTACACCACTGCAGTACATCTTCCTACTTTTGTTCATGGCCATTTCTACCATTGAACTGAAAAGAATATGTGTAACTTGTGTAAACTGACAACTGATAAGGCTGTGAATGAACAACATTGTATATATTTACCTTGTTTATCTTTCCTTAAAAACTTTCCTTTTACCACATTTCAGGTGAACATGACTGTGAAGATTTCTTAGAGGAATTTTAGTTCTGTAAAATACCTTGCTTTATGTAATGCTTAATATTCTGTAAAATATGAAGGTAAAACACATTAGTTTCACAGAGTAAGCCTTATTAATGTGTATATATAAAGGAAAATATCAACATGATGTAAGTATGAGGGCTGTTCAATAAAGACTGTTTTTCAAAATATACCTTCTTTGTTGTAAGGCTCCCCTGAACTCAGTACACTTATCCCAGCATTTTTGCCAGTCATCAAAGACATGTTTGAAGCCATTTTTGGACATCTTTAAAATCACTTCTGCAGCTTTGGCTGCGGAATCTGTGGTCTGGAAGTGCTGTCCTCGAAGCTGTCTTTTTGGTGTTGGGAACAAAAAGAGTCACAAGGTGCTACATCTGGGTTGTAATGAGGGTAGACGATACACTGTTTTACTTATCAAAAATTGAGTGACAGTGTTCATAACACGTGGTCTGGCACTGTCATGCTGATGCATCCAGTGTCCAACAAGCTTTTAGTTTTCTACTGATATGGACCCTGAGGGTTCTGAGAACTGAACACTAGTAAGTTCCAGTAACAGTTTTTTTGTTGGTACTGTGTGCATGTAAATTATTCCACGACAACAAAGAAACACTATCATAACTTTAATGGCTGATTCATAAATGTTGAATATTAGTTTACATACTTTATTAAAATTCAAACTCTTTCTTCCTTTAATGTACATACAGTCAAACTCCAGTACAATACAGTACAGTGCCTCTATATGTGTACTGCCACCCTCGCTTGCATTTCACCTATGAAAGCCAGGAACAGAATTTCTCTGTGTAATTTTCAACTAAATCCCACCTCCACTAGCCACCATTTTCCAACATGTGTGTGTCTCCCTTTTATGGGTAAACCCATCAGTTAGTCCTGTATTGGAAATATTCTGGAAAAAGTAAAGTTTCAGTTTACCACTGACCCTACTTTAAAGTCAGTATTGATGATGGACAAGGTGTGTTGCTCTGACAGGGCTTGACTGTACTTAAATCGGAATTTTAGTTGTGGAATTTAGAGGTAGTTGTTTTCTGAGCCAAAAAATGTGTGGTGGTTATAAAATGGCTCCTTCTGTTTTTTAATGTTGCAGAATACACTTCAAATGCTTTCTCATATCTAGTGTTCAAAAGAAAGAACGGTTCTTGAATGTGGCAGTGTTAGTTTCTGGAACATATATTATTATTTAGGACTTCTTTGCAGCTGTTTTCAAGTCATTTTGTGCATCAGCTTTCATGCAAAATATCTTAGTTTTAATTGATTGATTTTGTATTCATAGTATAATTCTGTGGGATTAAAACACTGGTAAACATCATGTGTGAAGTAAAATATCAGAACTTGTCAGGCACCATAGGAGATACAAAAGACAGAGTCCCACAAACCACTGTTTTGGGTTGATATACTTCTCCATAAGAATCTTAATTAAGGCTGGTTTTCTTTTAGAAACAATGTTTTTTTAACATTATGGGTTCTCTGCACTGCGTACATGTGAGAATAAAGTAACTTTCTTATATGTTTCTGATTATAAGATGCACCTCAGTTTGGGTTCTGTTGTTTGCCTACATTTATTATGTGAGAATACTAGAAGGTAATTATTATTGTAACTAGGATGATTTTTCTTTGGTTATATAAAAAGATAAGTTTAGAGATCAGAATCTGGTGTTTTTCAGCTATACTGAGTTTGAGCATGCAATTTGTTTATTATTATTTTATAAATATAATAATAAAACAGTTACTTTTGGAATGTGCCATGTTATTTCCTTCATATTCAGTCCCTGTTTTATGTAGTTTCTCTAACACTATGTAACTTACTACTTTCTTTTCCCACAGTTCCTGCTTTGTTTCTTCCCATTTTGTATTTGGTATCCCTCTTGGGTAGTTTCCTTTAACTTTCCTATTTCTTGAATATCCATTTTAATATCATCCAGTAATGTCAGTGATGTTGACAATGGACAACCTTCCCACTTGCGGTGCTCTTTTATTGGAGGTTATTCATTTATTTTAAATGTTTGTGAACAGTGACCAAACATTGATTTCTCATCAGAATTGTGTGCGTACACTACTGAAAATTTATGTTGATAATAGTTTAGGATTATGTTACCTCAATTATTAACACACAGGTCTTAATGACAGTATTTTGTGCAGGTATGACTTTATATTATAGAGCCTGCATATGAAACAGGTTACAAAATTAAGTTTTTATTTTCGTGTTTGGTATAATGCTAAACAGGACTGGAACTTCACTTGAGTGGTTGTTTGTTTATTCATACCTAATCACATAATAACTCTATTGGTTTTCTCATGGATGGTAATAGTTGTGTTTAATGTAAGAGTAATATAATATTTTACAAATTATTTATTTTATTTAGCTTTAAAGTTACATTGATCTTATTCTATACATGGTATTAAACTGATATCAGTAGTACCTAGGTGAACATAACATGCGTCAAATTAAAATCTCTCTTTGTGAACTTAAGTTGGTATTATAACTAGTATGACATGACATTTTAAATGGCAGAAAAAGAGTTGTCAAGACATCATGTGCACTACGTCTGCTTCCAGTGTCTGTATATGTTTTTTTTCTGATTTGCAAATATTTGTCACATAAAACAAATCTTATTAGTAGTATTACAGTAATAGCTATGCACAATTTGTCTTGCAGGTATCTTCAGAATCTTGGAACAGCTTCAGAAATATCACCAGGTTCAATGGCAGTTACAGATAAAAATTCAGCAACTGAACAAGTTTCATATGTGCCAGATAATAGTTCCAGACTATTATGCGATACAAATGTCCATCAGAAAGGAACACTTACTAAAGTTACTCAAATTCCTAGTGCAGCAAGAGACAGTGTTGCTAAACACATTTGTTCATTATGTGGAAGAAAGTATATGACAAAGAAATCACTAAGAGAACACACAAAAAAGCATTTTTTGGAAAGGGTAAAGTGTCATATTTGTGACCGAAGTTACAAAAATGAAAGTATGCTGAAAATACATGTTGAACGCCACAAGGGACCAAGAAAGTATACTTGTCAACATTGCAACAAAGAATTTATATTTTTGGCACATCTAAAATATCACCTCAGAATTATACACAAGAAAAAACTTCCAGAGTCTATGGAGCTGAGAAACAGTCCTAACAAAAAGGAAGTTCCTACAACTTCTCACATTTGTCATCAGTGTGGGAAATCATTTAAAACAACACAAGTCTTAAAAGCTCATGAGAGATTTGTTCATCAGCTGGTCCCTAAAAAACAAATATGTGAAGTCTGCGGAAAGATGTTTCATCTAGCAAGTAAACTGAAACGTCATATGGTTCAGCACACAGGGGAGAAACCATTTGAATGTGAAAAATGTAGCATGCGATTTGGTCACAAACAGACGCTGAGGAATCATCAGATTTGTCATTCAGATCTTAGGCCTTTCAAGTGTAAGTTCTGTGGAAAAGCTTTCAAGAGAGAGAGGAACATGAGAGGTCATGAAGAAAAAAACCATGGTTTGGTTGTCTCACATTCAGACCAACTTGTACAGCCGGAACATGGAAAGGATGGTATTTCATATACATGTACAATATGTGAGAAAGGATTCTCTCTTAAGCAAAGATTAGATGCACATCTGGCATATCACAAACGCCAGTTCATGAGTTTCCCCTGTAATCTGTGTGGTAAGGTGTTGACATCAAAACATGGGCGGGATAATCATATTCGAACACATACGGGGGAACGTCCGTATGCCTGTAAAGTCTGTGGTTTAGCTCTTAAGACACAGGCTCAACTTCGCACCCACAATGAAACACACACAGACACAAAACCATTTCATTGTACTACCTGCAACAAACGTTTTCGTCGTCGACCACATCTTGAGACACATTTTCGCACCCATACAGGCGAGAAGCCTTTTGCATGTGATGTCTGTGGCCGGTGCTTTGCTCAAAATGGTGACATGAAAAAACATAGACTGAAACTCCATGGTCCTATTGAACCGAAGTAAAAAAGTATGATCTTATTATTTTACAGGTCTAAACTACTTGGTCTTATGAGAGTCCAAGATTTACTTAAAACTTTAATTAGTTTGGTAAGAAAACCTGTTTTTTCCACCTTAAACGTTCAGGAAATTTTGTTCTCTGTAGTGTTGGCTCAACTGTCATGAAATATAATCTGTTGGTCATTCATATTTTTATAAAAAAATTCCATTAGCCATAAGAAGAATGTCTGCCTGTCATAAAAGGGACCAAATTTAAAATTGTGGCTGAATGCACTTAAAATCTTTAAATAGTGACTAAAAGGGTACTGATCTGTGTTAACAGATATATATGTAAAAAAGTGGTTCAAATCTCTTGAATTGAATTTGTTACCACTGACATTCAGAGTGTGTTATGTTTCATAAGTATCTATCAGACAAGAGGGTATTATTATCCCGACAAGTATTAATATCAGTATGTTTTGCATTTAACATTGTAGAATATGTGTGTAGTGAAAACTAAAAGTAGCAATAAACTATTTGATATAATATTCCTCATAAAATCATTTATTAGCAAGCATTTGCCAAGAACCATTCCTCCATAAATTTCCCTTTTCTATAACCAAACTTTAAATGTCTGTACATAAATAAACTTTAATAGTTAGTCACAGATCTTACATAGACTTTGATTTATCATGAGACCAACAGCCCTGAAATCAGAGGTTGGCAGGCTATCTGCTTCTTCTCGGGAAAACTGGCCATAAATCCCATAGTTGTTCTTTGAACAGTGTGCCTGTACATGATTGGAAAGTCGAAGTATATTGCACAATTAGTGCTCAGAGAATAAAAGGGCAATTTTTCTTGATGGAACAAAAAATTCCTAATGTTAAGTGAGATTAATTCTTTCAGTCTTTTTTGAACAACTGACTGAATGCAAAACAGCATATGGGCATTTCATGCAGGACAGTGCCACAGCCCACATAGTTAGAAAGGCTGTGAATGAATTAGCTGAAGTTTTTCAATCATGTGCTTCTGAAAGAGCAAATAGTTTATTTGGAGACATCAACATGGTGATAATGGCAGGGGAGGAAAGAACCCCCCAACTTAAAATAAATAAGGATATGGAAAAGATCCATTCATGGTTTTGCACAAAGAGCCTAAGGATAAATGTAGAAAAAACAATAACAGTTATTTTTCATACTTGTCAAAAAAGAACTCTATTAAAACCAAAAGCCAGATTTATTAAGTTCAAGGTTTACATGCGTCATGTTTGTGTTTTTGATTAAAATATATAATAAAATACAGGTCAATACACAAAACTGTATTAGGATGTTAAAAATTTAAAATTTAAATGTTAAAATTTAAAATTTTAAATTTGCGCTATTCATCTCTATAAGGATGTTACATTAGAGCGCTTTCATTCATTTCACAACATGTTTCGATGTAATACATCATCTTCCATCCTTATAGAGATGAATAGCGCAAATTTAAAATTTTAAATTTTAACATTTAAATTTTAAATTTTTAACATCCTAATAAAGTTTTGTGTATTGACCTGTATTTTATTATATATTTTAACCAGATTTATTAGTTTGGAGATTGTCTATAAATCATAGACATACTTATGACATAAAATATGAAATGGGATGTGCATGCTAAATCATGAAGCTCCAAATTTTGTCAAATTTGCTACATGATACAGCCTCTAAAGAATATAATGAGCCCACGTCATAAGGAGTATCTATATCGCATATTTTCATTCTTATTTGAGGCATGGTTTAATTTTCTGGGGTGGTAGTACTGAAACCAAAAACATCTTCAAATTGCAAAACCAAATAATACAAATAATCATTCAGGTGGGGAAACATACTCAATTCTGACAACTCTTTAGAGACCGACATATTCTTTCTGTAGCTTATTTTTACTTCAAATATTGTGTTACATAAAAGTAAATATAGAAAAGTTGGAAGCAGACACAGAAATTCATGCCAAAAGTTGAATCTTCATGTCCAGTTTTGCAGGACTAAAATTTTAAGTGTAGTGTTGTGAACACAGGAATTAAATTCAGTACCTTACCAAATAAAATCAGGAAACTAGAAAAAAATCAACATTTCAAGGAGGAAGTTTAGAACCTTTCTGTTACACCATACATTCTACTTGGTAGTTGAGTTATGTTATACGTGTATATGTTTGAAGAAAATTATTTGTAGTTTTGTGCATCTTGTTACAGAATAGTTTAACTGAAGTGTTAAATTTATGTAAATTTAAATCCATGTACTGTACTCACATGTCCTATGTCAATATCTTGACAATAGAAGGATGAATAAAGAAGGAAATAATATTTTCTTGGTTGTGTCTATGTTTTATTTTGGATCATTGTCTACAGATTTTCATGAAAACTTGTCATTGTTTATGGTAATAATATTATCACCTAATAAATTATCAACAGCATCATAAACAAGTACCTGATTTCTTCCATTCATAGTATCTTAATTCAAGCCCCTCTAAAATTCAAATTGCAATTTGTATCTTCATCATTACCATTTCACAGTTGATTGTTTATTACAGGGTGGTCCAACTTTTTCCCTCATTTGGGCCAGAATAGTTTTCCTGTTGGACCCGAGGGCCAAGAAACCCCTGCTGTCACTATTTTTGCATTGCCATTCTCTTTAATAATACTTATTCAGAAATGACAAATTACCATTTCATATGCTGAAATATAAATTGTATTTAAATGTTCACAAACTACTACAGAGTTGTATATTATTTTAAATTTTATCCTGCAACAGCTTGTATCGCTCACAATTTTTACCTGGAAAACTTACACAAATTATTTGAACTCTGCTACTTTAACAGCTTGTATCTGATACAATAACAATTGTACCAGTAGAATGTGCATCTTATGCTTTTTAAAGTCAAAGGCTTTAGTGAGAGCACTGAGCTGAATGTTCTTTTACTAGTGATGGAATAACAACTTTAAAAAAATTGGATTGTACTAACTAGTAACAAATTAACAAATACTTTTGCGGGCCAGATTACAAGTGGTCGTGGGCCGGATCCACTCCATTGGCTGCCAGTTGGACCACACTGGTTTATTACATATAAGTATTTTAGCCATTTAGGCCATCTTCAGTGTGTGTTCATCAGTGTGATACACTAAGTTTACTTTGCATTAAATTGTATGAAATTACAGTCAGTATCAGTTATGTGTTAGTCACGTGCCGTAGCCACGTGCTGGTTCGAGAGTCTCGGGGCAAGAAATTTCTCATGAGATTTTTGACTGGAGTATGGGACCGGTGCCAACCCAGCATCGTGAGGAAATTGGGGAGCTACAATGAGTAGCGTAATCCAGTCATGAAAACTAGCAATGGCTGGGGGTTCGTCGTGCTGACCACACGTCACCCTATATCTAGTTGGATGATCGTTTACCTCTGCTTAGGCATGTGAACGTGAGGCCAGCAGTCAAGCTAGTCGGCTTTGGCTCTCTGGAGCTGTTACGCCACGGATTATAAATTATATGTTATAGCCTATGCCTGTTGTTCCTGTAATCACTAACATTACTTGTGTTATGTTAGTGGATTTACAAATATAAAATGTTGCATCTTTTCATTTGTTAGGTATGCATACATTATATATTTATATTTCCTGTATTTCCCTGCTATTATATACTTTTTTGCTGTCTCCAGTTATACATTGTTGACATCTATCTCTCTTCCATTTAATTGATTCTCTTGGACGTTCCTAATTTCCTGTTCTATACAAAAATAAAAATTGCCGAAGATAATTGAGATTCCTGGTTCTGACAGCAGCAAATATGAAGATAACTGTCTTATGGAATGTTGCACCATGCAGTCTTGTGGAAACATTTTGTCTCATTTCTACAAGACTATATTATGCAACATGTCAGAAGACAGTCATGTTCCTTGTGGTAATGTATGTTTTTAGGCCATTGTTAAATTTCACAATTTTATTTGTACCAAAGATGTTACGATTGCTGTATAAGGCATCAGTTTAATTGACTGCATAAATAGATCTTTAACATAATATTCTTGTTATGTCTAATTGTGTAGGACTAATTAGATTATCCTTTTAAAATATGCCTTTTATTTGTAGTATTCCCCATTATAATAGTCATTGAAAATGAATAAAGAATATCAGTGAGAGGCCTGAATATATTGGAAATATTGTTTGTATATGATCTGAACACTAGCATAAGCAAGGCACATGTAGTGAAAATTCTTGCAACTCTTTTAATTTTGCCAACACATTGAACAAGAAGTTCTGACCATGGAATTTGAAGTTTGTGGCTTATAGTTTCAATAACTGGCTCTTCTTATTGAAGAGATTCAGCACTGCTGAAACATATATTCATTTTAAATGTTACTAGTGCTACAGTCTAATTGTCAATTTTTTTTCTGATCTGCTACTGTTAAAACATGCTGCCGTAACAAACTTGAGTGACCTATGTGATAATTACTATGCACACTTTGTCTTGCAGGTATTCTCTGAAACTGGGGAAAACTTTAAAACCTCCACCATCCTCAGTATCAGTGAGAGGCACTGATCTTTTCCTGTCCAAGCCAGCTCAACTTTCAGCAGTGTCATCTGCTTCTCCAACAACAGACTTGGATAAATGTGGAGGGACACAACAGGGCCCTGTTAGAGTCTCCAGTATTATTGTAAAGGAGCTCAAAAACACTTACAGAAAGTCTATGGCAAACTCAAAGATCGCACAGAAGTCTGACAAATTCCTGTCTGGAAAAATTGAACTTATGAGGCACTCTTGTAGCATATGTGGGAGAAAGTACCTTACAAAAAAATCTTTGAGAGAACATACAAAGAAACACTTCCAAAAAAGAGCAAAGTGTGACATCTGTGGGAAGACATACAGGAATGAAAATGTACTTAAAACTCATATTAGCCTTCATACAGGTCCTCAACCGTATGTATGTCAGCCCTGTGGTAAGGGGTTCATCTTTTTATCATCTTTGAAACAACACTTGAAAATAGATCATAAAGAAAGGTTTGAACGTAAATGTGATCAATGTGGCAAGGTGTTAACTTCAGAACAGCGCTTCAAAAACCATCAACTTATTCATTCTAAATCAAAAATTGATGGAAAGGAAGTTCCCACCACATCTCACATTTGTCAGAAGTGTGGAAAATCTTTCAAAAGGACAGCTAGTTTAAGAGTACATGAGCAGCACATTCATCAAGGTATTCCTAAGCAACATATCTGTGAGGTTTGTGGAATGATGTTCCATGTTGGTGCCAAATTGAGGCGTCATATGGTGAAGCATACAGGGGAGAGACCATTTGTGTGTGAAACTTGTGGGATGCGTTTTGGAACCAAGCATCTGTTAAAGAACCATCAAGTCTGTCACTCAGACCTGCGCCCACATAAATGTAAAGTGTGTGGCAAAGCTTTCAAGAGGCAGAGGAACATGAGGGGACATGAACAGAATATGCATGGTTTGGTGAATGCACGTTCAGAACAAGAAAAGGATGGTATTAGTTATCCATGTTCTGTTTGTGAGAAAGAATTCTCCACAAAACAAAAAGTTACGATGCACATGAGGTGCCACACAGGACAGTTTGTAGGTTTCCCTTGTGATATATGTGGTAAGGTTCTATCCTCAAAGCATGGTCGTGATAACCACATTAGAACTCACACAGGTGAGAGGCCTTATGTTTGTAAGATTTGTGGTTTGGCCCTAAAGACCCCAGCACAATTGCATGCTCATAGTGAGACACACACAGACAAAAAGCCTTTTCCATGTACCATCTGTAACAAACGGTTCCGACGTCGCCCACATCTGGAGGGACACCTACGGACTCATACGGGCGAGAAGCCTTATGTTTGTGACATTTGCGGCCGGGGATTTTCTCAGAATGGTGATATGAAGAAACATAGAATTAAACTTCACAGTGCAGGTGGTCACAAACAGTGAAACAATATAGTGAAAATTTATTTGAGTACCTATTTGGTAGCCAGACCTCTTTAGGTTTTCAGATCAGAATTTAGAATAAAAACTGGTTCAATACAAAGTTACAATGAGAATGGTATCAGATTATTATTAGTGAATAACTTCAATATTTTTTTTTATATCTTAATTGCGTCATGTTTGTGTTTTATTGATACAATATTTTATTTTCCGTCTATACACAAACTTAAAATAACGTTGTTTAAAATTACTTAAAATTATAACATTCGCAGTAGATACTGCATCTCGTTACATTTTTTGTATCGACGACATGTTTCAATGTGTATTACATCATCATTCAATATTTTTATTGAATTACTTTTACCTTAATGTGAATATTCAAATCTTAATAAGATGCTAATTTTTGTACCGTCTGGTATTAAACTATACCTTAAATGAGATGTGTAGATCATTGTACATATTTAGTTCCCTTTCCAATTTCGTCAACTGAGGCGTGATATGTCTGGTAGCAATGGAAAAAGAATATCTTTGTGCCATACTGAAAGGAAGTATTTGTGACTTACAATATAATTTTAAACTCATGAGTTTGGCAGGGGTTTTTAAAATATTAAACACATGTTTGAAAGTAATACATTCAAACTTGTATCTTGTGAAACACTTATCACTCTCCAAACAAAAGCACTGGGTCACTGTGACATTTAGTGCAATACATTTGTGTAAACTATTGCCTCTATATGGAGAACTCTGTAGCTAAACAATGATTGTTGCATTTTGTAGTTGATTGTCCAGGCAGTACATTGCAGTTTGCCCACTGATTTTGGCCATATGTAGAATACATATATATGTTTACACATATGATGCTTATTTAAGTGTGTTGAAGCCAGGTTAACAAGTCCTTTGATCATGGGGTATTCACTACACTGCATATAAGTTGGATTTCTTAGTAGCATCAACAGTAAATGTAAAAGTAACTTTAAATTAATGAATTATGAATTTTCTTAAAGAAAGTTCTGACCTGGCATTACCATGAGAGAGAAAAGAAAAACATGACATCTCATCGAAGCTGCCACTTGGTATATAAAATAAGTAAACAAAAACTATTAACACTATAAAAAGACACTATTGCCATACGCGTTTCAACCTCAAGAGATCATCATCAGATTATCGATGCCACTTGGTGGAAGTTTTAACTAAGTAACTTCCAGTGTACATTATTTATAAACATGTAGTGCTCCAATGAAGCATCACAAAATATGAATCACCTGATATTCCCTACGTGAATATATTTATTTATTGTAGTAATTTGTAATATGTTAATAAAATTAAACATTGTAAGTTGTTTGAGATTCTGCTGATATGCAGGTCAGTACATCACGTAATATTAAAATTTGAAAATAAAAGTAATTGTGACTTCAGTCTCTGGACTCCAGTGGTCTTTGTATGAGTGAATGTTTTTGAGAGGCTGTCTTTTAACTTATGGTACAGTTCCAGTTCATAATTGTGGTAGAAATTAACTCAGTATGTATGACTGTTCAATTTGGAAACTCGGGAAAAGAGACAAACTTAGAAAATGGAATTTGTATCTTATCCTCATACTTTGTGATCTTTTAATCATATCACATACTTTAAAAGGTAGTATCTCACTGTGAAATGATTTGTAACTGAGAAGATGACTGTCTTCTGGGTTGTTTCACCTTGTAGTCTGGTAGAAGTTTACCAACGTTTCAGAGGTCCTTGCTGCCTCCATCATCAGGGCTCATCACAATGGCACAACAACCCAGAAGACAGACATCTTTGGACTCACCACCATAAAAACCTCAAATCCTACTGATTTCTAATCTATTGATGTATTTATATTCTGATATTTCACATATTTCTTTGTATACTAATTGAATAAATACTTTAACAAATGTATTCAACCATACAATAATTACTATATGTAATCTTACATTCATATGGCATAATGAAATATATATGATCAGTATGAAGATTTTTTTTATATATATCTTAATTGCGTAATTAATATATGTATATGAAGATTTTTGTCTTCTGGGTTGTTGCACTGTGTAGTCTGGTAGATGTTTACCAACTCTTGAAATCACTGTATTAGTTGGGCCATGTTATTGTAGATAGGCTTTTCATTAAGGGTATCATCCTGTGTCTCAGATTCATTCTAATAAATTAAAATTGAAAACTAAGGTCATGCAACCCCTCAGCATTTCTTCATTGGTTTAATGTACATATCCCACAAAATGATTTTCTGAATTTCATTCAACTGACAGAAACCATTGCTGTTGATTACAGGAAAATAATAAATCTACAAAGCACAGAGAGTTAAAATTTTGCATAAAAAATTCAACATAGTGTGACCGGAAAAAAATTGCTCCATGACAGTAGCCCAACATTAGCAATATTGTTCACAGATGTTTGATGTGACCTCCACAGGTAATATCACACACACACATCCCATATCACACTCACCATCTGAATTCAGTTTCATTCCATACTCTACATAGCATATCTTCATGGACACTCATTAATGCATGACAACAAGAAAAACAATGACATCTATTGAAGTACATCATAAAGACCCATTAGTTAAAGAATCTGAAGTGATTGAATAAGATATTGTAGGTGCGTCATATTGTGATTTATTTAAATAGTATTAAAAATATATTAAAATTGGCTGTCAATCACAATATAAGATAAATAAAAGATTAAAATATCATTTTTCGTTCCTTATCGAGTACTCGATTTACATGTGGAACATTTACGACATGTTTCGGGTATCAATAGTGCCATCATCAGGTGTTCTTATTTTAAGAAAAATGAAAACTAAAAATCATTAAAAAATCAGTAAAATTCAGTAATTCTGTTAAAAAGTTTATAACATAACACCTGATAATGGCACTATTGATACTAAAGATGCTTCATGACGTAGTTAAGCTGTGGGAAGACCTAGAAAATGGAGTAACAATTCAGATTGCAACTGAATAAGCCAATAGGCTAAAACCTTGAAGTTAATGTTGGTGAACATTCTATATTTTATTTATTAGTTTTGATCTTTTGTCCGGAATAACTTAATGAAGATTTTTAACTTGAGTATTGAGGTTTTCTAATCTTCACATAAAACAGTACATTTCTTCTGCAAGCAGGACATGCACTGACAACTTGCTACTTACACACTGGTTGGAATTTTAAAGGACATTGCATACTATTACATCCAGAATAAATCTGTCATACTGGGCATACTTCCACAAATTATTAAAGTGACTGAAACATGAAGCTGACTACTCAGCCTTCATGTTGTTCTTTTTAAAGGATGTGCAGAACCCAACCTGCTTCAACCCCGTATGTGTTTATGGGATAGTGCATACAGTTAATGTGCAGTTGAAATGTTCCTGTACAGTATTTCTGCATAATTTTAATCCTAAGGAATAAGTCTTGGGCTATTTATTTGTCAAATGCAACCATTTTCTTGGAAATACTGAGGAAGGACATAAAATATCTGTCAGGCTAGCTGATCTTTGAGGTTTGAACTTGGGAATATCAAGTACAAGTGTTAATCTGTACACTAGAACACTTAGTACCTTTTATGCAACATAACATCCTACCTCATATTCAGCTAGTTACTCATAATTTAAATGAGCATATTAAAATATACTGTTTTACAAAGGTAATAGTCATACATTTTATGTATGTTTAATGTTTTGCATTGCAGTTATATTGTATGGCAGGTTGCCAATTGACCATCTTCATTGGATTCCAAGTTTGAAGTTATTTATATAGATTGCATTTACTGATAAACCAGAATGCTACTGTCACTTCCCAGCTCACAGCAGGAATTGCATGATGCACTGCCAAGTGTTACAAATTTTTTTCTGATTGAAGTATCATTCCATAACCATAAAATCAACTTGGCTACATTATAAGAGGTGCTGAAAATTATTTCTTTGTGGCAGTAGAGTTTCAGTTCATCAATGAATGTTGTGTATGTGTGCATACTAACAAGATTAGAAGAAAAGAGTACATAATAAAATTTCTCATTAAGTACTTTCCTTCATTTCACATTAATTCATTCATCTTATGTCCAAATATTTTCCTCGATGTGATTTATGCTGTTCCTACTCAACAACAAATTAGTTATTACAGATTAATAGAATCTAATTTAGATCATTTAATGTCATTGCATCCCCCCTTCTTTATGCCCTTTCATCCAGGCATAGTGCAGAGTGAAATGTATAGTATATTTAGCTCAATAATATTTAAATTGAACTAACCATTCTTTCTGTGGCTGGGATAAGGAGAATTGAAGTTAACAAAAATGGAGAAACACTGTCAGAACACAATTTAATGCCCATGGTACCAGTACTTGAAGGTTTAAATACAGACTGTGATTTTGTTTAAACCATTTTTATAACATTTCACTTATTTTCTGTAGGCCATATATTCTGAAAATTAGTTTTTCTTATTGGTGTGCAAAACAGATATTAGAGAATGCTTCCAATGTAATTTCTGCATTATTTAACTAGTAAATTTGTTACTGATAAGTTGACAGCATTCCATAACATAAAAGTAATTCTGAAACCCTTCTTATTTTCATTCCAGATATGATGAATCATCATGGATATTGGTAGAAACAGTACCACAAGAAATGCTGGACAAAAATAAAAGTAACAAAGAAATAGAATTTCAGATCATGTCTGATCACAGCTATTATATTCAAGAAAATGAAATTGTGTCTACTGGATCAGAGACGTGTGCAGAAGGGGACTTATATATGGATGAAATTATAGAAGAAGGACATGAGGAACATTATGAAGTATTAGAAACTGACCAAGACATTGCTGTCTATTCAGATTATGTTACAGAAAGCTACCCAAGTGAAGAAGACCCTAACCTTGTCAAAAAACAGCCATTACATATTATTTGTGTGAAAACCAGAATGAAAGGTACTGAAGTGCCTCAGAATCTGACTTCCCCCATTTATGCATGCAAGACATGTGACCAGACTTATGAAAATTATCATGATTATGAATTGCACCTTGCAAGTCATTCAACAGACAGAATGTACCTATGCCAAACATGTGGAAAGACTGTCAGATCTAAAAGTTCTTTAATGTCACATCTCAAAGCTCACTGGGATACTGAAGTCACAAAGAAATATGTCTGTGATATGTGTGGTAAGGAATTTAAGAGCGGTAACTTGCTTCGGATGCACATGCCCACCCACACAGGGGAAAAGAATTTTGCATGTGGAACTTGTGGGAAGAGTTTTGCAACCAGATCAAACTTGAGGTATCACGCCATATCTCACTCTGAACAACGTCCTCATGAGTGTGATATATGTGGCAAGATGTTTAAAAGAAAGAGCAATTTGGAAGAACATCAAGCAAGACATTTACCTGAAAAAGATAATCCATGTCACATTTGCAACAGTTCTTTTCCATCAGTAATGGCTTTGGAGAGGCATGTAGCTTCTCACACAGGTGATGAGATCTTAGAAAGTGAAACATTTAAAAAGACTGTTCATTGTCACATATGTAATTCCAGCTTTTCATCTAAATTGACTCTAGCACTTCACCTGAAAGACCACAATGGAGAGACTGTATACTCATGTGAGGTCTGTAAGAAGCAGTTCAAAACTCAGGTACAACTGGACACTCATGCTAAGACACATAAGGCACGGAAATTTGTGTGTAAAATGTGTGGGAAGGAATTATCGCTACGGAAGACTCTGGTGGAACATGAACGTATTCACACGGGTGAACGGCCATTTTGTTGTTCAGAATGTGGAAAACCCTTTCGTTCCCTGAGTGGACTGCATGCCCATCGTGCATTGCACTCTGAAGAGCGACCTTATGCATGTACATATTGTGATGCTCGGTTTCGACGCCGTACATACTTGGTTGGTCATCTTCGTACGCACACTGGGGAGAAGCCCTTTGTGTGTGACATATGTAAACGTCCATTTGCTCAGCGTAGTGACATGGTGAAGCACAGAGCTCGGCATTACAAGTGATATTTCTTACTGGAAGTGGACATCACAGAAAAGGGACCAAAAAAAAATTTCCTGTAAAATTTTGATTCATATTGTAAGCTGCTTGTAGAAAGACTAATTTCTTGTGAAGTCACAATAACTGCACTGACTTTCATCATCATAATTAGAACTTTTAATGTTTTTTCCTAAAACATGTTTTCATTAATAAAATTATTCTGTGCAAAAAAGTTTCTGTAAGTTAATCATTTCCACTTTCTTGGTTAGTTGTTATATGAAGTCATATATTTTACTGATTTCCTACAATTCAATATACATAACTCCTTTCCACCTTCTTGCTCTGTAGTCCTTGAGCTGTCAATTTGAAAATCTTGTGAAGGACTTCATTTTTCTTGTTTTAAATTAAATTATCTTAAGACGAGGCAGAAGAAAAGCCTGCACTGAATAGAGCACTACATAGTAGGGAACAAAAACATTTTATAAAATATTACTTAAATATATATTTTCTCAAGTAGAGACATATGAACCCACTACTATTTTTATTTGAATCTATAAAAACTATTTCAAAATTAAAACTACCGGTATTCTTATTTTATAACTGATGGCAGAGTACTCTTGTAAAACTTCCTGTGCAAATAATGTAGTAGTGGTGCCACTTTTGGCTCTTACAGAACGTTCAAATAACAACTCAATCTTTGTTTCCATACAATCATCAACACTCAAACTTTCATTCCCAATGCTGGTCCTCCTCCTTCCTATCAAATTCTATTACAAAACAATTCTCCATAACCTCAATAATGGCTTTGTTTCTACTGTTCCTAGAATAAATTGCAAGATTGGTGCTCTCCATGCATACAGAGAAGGATATTTTTGACATGTGGTAACAGCATTGCCTAGGACCAGGCTTCATACCTTCTGAAAAACGTTAAAGTTACAAAAAAACATAAGTACACAGTTTAAATGAGTACCTGTGCGAATACAACGTATGCATTAAAAATAAAAAAACACCAAAATTCCAACTTCATTGCACGGCCTGTACATCAATGAAAATCAGCCGCGCTATCAATTTGGTTACTAGCCGATACTATAGTCTGAAGGGAGAAATTTCCGCCTTGGTTTTACAGGTTTACGTACTGAATCTTCTTGAAAATCTTATGAACATTAATTCACGTCCCATTAAAAATTAGGTAAAACACGTTAATGTCTTTGGTTAATAGACATCTGACACAAACCATTTCAAATAACTGAAGAAAGGGAAGAGCCACATATAAACAAGGAGATTACGGATGGCGGTAATTATGGTGCTTCCTGTACGCCTGAATTACTTCCGGTATGAGACTGAAAATATGAAGCTTTTAATTTTTGTTGCACAGAGTGTATAAGGAGAATAGCACATTCATAGTTAAATTTTGTTGATTACCAGTCCTGCATTTTCGCCTGTTCATGTTTCTGAATAGTTTTAAAATAAAGTTCGTGAATCATACTTTTACATGTTGTGGCATACTTGTTTTCCAAAACTGAACTTTCGCGCGGTTACGGATGTGAATTGTTCAAAATTGAAAGTCAAACATACTTGGAAAATACTTTAACACAAAAATGTTAGCTTCTCTATTCGTTCTTGTCCTTCGGTTTTCACGACTGGAGTTAAGTGTGCAACTTCGTCTACCAGGAACGAGCAGCTTTGGTGTATATTTTCCCAATATTTTAGCAATCATTGCAGGTCACGTCTTCTTCAGAGTGAATATGTAATTTCAGAAAGCCTGAAATAGAATAGCCAGTAGGTAGTGAGTAGATTGTGAAGGACCTAATTGGCAGAACAGAGGAGTTAGCTGCTGTCCATTCAGTAGTGAGCGTATTGTTCATACGATTCCAGGCCAGATTTACAAACAGTTCCTGTGCTTACTTCAGCACCACTCATAACGATGCATTCCTGTGTTTAAGCTGATGCCATGAGGACATTTGGGGAAATGAGTTATAGCTGCATGCACCAGATCAGGGTGAGTGAATAGAATAGAAAATAATGGATATACCCAGGCTGTGGTTTACCCCCAGGAAAGAACCCCAGTACCCATTGGACAGGAGGCTGGGTAGGTTCCTGAACCAGTTTGGACATGGTGGTACATTTCATGTAAGTACAAAATCTTTCAAACATTTTAAAAAATGCATTGATAGTTAAAAGTCTGGTATTTATGAAAGACTCTTGGGTTACAAGCCGCATCAGTTGGCTGAATGGTTAATAAACTGTATCTTTTGCCAAAGTTTAGAGAACAATCGCTGCTCTCATCCTCAGGGCTTCTGGGTAACAAATCTGATTTTATGCTGTGCACTCGCTGATGGGTTCGTTACCTTCGCAGTAAAGATGGAAGTCTGATGGCAGTGTATATGTGGCTAGAAACTGATATCTTCTAGTTGAGAAAACATTGCATCGTAGTTCTGTGTGCAAGTTGGTTCTACTTAATTTTCTGTTTCTTTATCGTATAAACTGAACAATTACAAATGGTCATCAACCAGAAGGAGGGTAGAAAACCATTCATAGTAAAGAGAGATTATAAATCATGTGAATCACCAGTGTAAACTAGAAGCAGTGGAGAAGTCTGATTTTGCCCATTTGCTGACCTGGTGAAAGAACAAATTGTTGTGGAAGGTCTTTGGCGGCAGTGGAACAGGTTAGATGGGAGAGCTGAGAAAGGAAATTTATGATAAGGTCCATATGTGTGTGGGGCTAGGTTTATAGGAGCTCCTGTAAACCTAGCCCCACACACCCTATTGGCATATTCATTGCCCTGATGACGGAGGCAGTATGACCTCTGAAACATTGGTTAACATCGACCAGACTACACAGCGCAACAACCCAGAAGACAAAAATCTTCAGTTTCTGCATTAGTTTTAAACCTTTTATAGCTCAGTATTAAAAGTTACTACAGCATATCACTGGACTACAAGGATTCTGAAAGTACCAAAAGTCCTACAAAGGGCTTCAAATGTACCGGTAATCCAAATCCCTCTTTCTAGAAAGTAGGATGTAAGTGGCATCTAAAATATTATATCGAATTGCCCAATTTTCGGTTTCAAAATATGGGACATATTCTTGTCTGATAAGTAACTGTTGGATGTAAAAGTAAAATATTGTTACCTTTCATTATTTAAGCATTTCAAGTAGCAGAAAAAACTTACATGTATGTGCTGCCTGGTGCTGTCTAAATACAAACATTGCTTTGTCCTTGGCGTGCTCTGAGGGACAGACAGGAAACTTTAAATGAAAAACAAAACAGAATTCCACTGAAACTGCAAAAGTCCTGGCAAGATGGTTCTGGGAACTATGTTTTCATCATGGATTAGCTCAATTAAGACAAGTTGTGGGGTGGGAGGAAATAATTGCTTGTTATGATGAAGGTGTTAGAAAAAAGCTCTTGTTCTGCACATTTTCCATATTAGTGATGTTAAGAAGTTGACAATGCCTATGATTTTGCTCTGCTATAATGATAACATTCATGTTATAGATCATATTCAAATTGTTCCAGTGGCGTGAATGTTTATGTGTAATTTTCTTTATTGCCACAATCCTTTTCATCTTATCACTTCTCCATTTTCAGGGTTTGGTAATGGAGCCATGGATATCCTTGTAAATTACTCTCATTGTTAGGTAAAAGACTAAGGACAAGAAAATATGAATCACAAGAGTAAATTTAGTAAAAAAAAACAAATTGTTCCTTAAACCCCTTTACAGTTAGTGGAGATATGTGTTAATAGACTGCTCTTTGCCAATAATCATTCTGATGTGAACATTTAGACACCCATACAGTATTTCAGCCCCACACAAATACATCCTTCAATTAAAATTTTAAGACCATGACTGCTGTTATGATCAGCCTAAACTATATGAGTATACTGATTAACAGCAAAGAACATTCACTGTTGTCAATAAAATGCTTGTTTTAATCTGTTAGAATGAGACAGTCTGATGGCCATTCAATTCTGAAGTCATTACCATCATTATACTAGTGCTATCGTTAAGATGCATTTCTTTATGTAACGTACCAATTACTTCTTTAGCACTCATTAGCAGCTTTCTTTTTTAAGTATATATGAAAGTAAAATTAAGACAGATATTGGACAGATATGGGGTCCCGCAGTGGCCGCACGGTCTGAGGCGTGGGCCTTGTGCCACTTGGTCACTGGAACCGTGGGTTCGAATCCCACTCAAGCCATGCATGTTTGTCCGCATTTTTCTGTGTTGTGCTGTCCTGCGTACAGGTAGAGGCCTTGCGACGGGCCGATCCCTCGTCCAAGGAGTCCTACCAAAATGTCTATAGATCAAGCCAACGAAAAGTTGGGACCCACAGTGCTCAGGCGCTTGAAGAACGGGTCGTTCCCAGTATCCCCAATATCCCCAGTATTGGACAGATATATCTAATCTTGTTTTACAGTGGATCATCATTAGTACATTCCAAATTGGGGTATTTTCATATTATGAGTTTTGTTTTGGTTATCTCAGTGAAAATCCTTTATTTTTCTGTTAAATGTTGTCCCACTAACCGTTTCATTTAAACATTTTATTTCAACAAACATGTTCAACATTAATTTAAAAACATGCCCTCATGCTGCTGACTGTTTAGGCTATGTATCCATTCTGAAGTATACTTGTGAAAAGTTAGCAGATACACATTATTAAAACCATTTACTTCTCCTATCCAGGTGGTTTTACTGCTGATGATACTCAGAGGATTAATATGGTGTGGTCAGGAATTCAAACAACATTACTGTTCCTCAGTACACTTTAAGATAAAAATAAAAGGATTAGTACAATTTTATTTTTGGTCCTAAAGTATTTGTACTTATAAAATTTCATTGTAAATTACAATAACTGCATATTATACTTATGAATGTCTTGCCAGATGTGTATAAAAAACAGTATTATTTATATTCATGACAGTTCATGAAGCACAAGACTTGGAATTTCCTCTGCAACAGTAGCAATGCTTGGAATTGTTATAACATTGTCAGAATTTATAATAACAATACTAGAAGCTTTCTCTTCAGGCGTATGTTCATTTTCAAAGTGGTGGTCCAAATCCTCTTTCACCTCATACATTTGTCCACACAATGGACAGGTGTACATAGCTGAATTGTCTCCTTCAGTAAGTAGCACAACAGACTTTCCTCGTTTTCCATGAGTTTTCTCATGTTTGCTGCAATCTCCTTTCTGCCTAAAGGCACGTCCACAGAGCCTACATGCATAGGGACGCTCATCTGTATGGGTGCGTATGTGTGTGTCCAGTGTGTCACGTCTTCTAAAACCTCTTCCACAGTGCATGCAACGATAAGGCCGCTCATCAGAGTGGACAACCTTAAACAAAATACAACAAATAATTCATCACATATAGCACAGAAATGTGTTTCTTTTTATTTATATATATACAGTATGTTGAGCATCTTGGAAATACTTGCAGTCCAGTGAAATACTGATACAATTTCAAAAGTGTGTCTACCAAAGAGAAAATTAAGTGATAACATACAAAAATATTGTAACTTACAGTAACAAGTATGAAACAACAAAGTAAATTTTATTATGCTGTGGGTCTGAACGTGTCTGTAATGCAAGTTCAAATGTTACGTTTTGAAATATCCAATATCAATCATCTAACCACATTATGGTTAAGGAAGATTAGTGGATATTAACAATCTGCTTTTAATAAATTCTTTTCTGACATACCTTGTGCTGATTAAGTGTTGCACGACATCGGAATGCCATCTCACACTGATCACATTGGTAAGGTTTCTCTCCTGTGTGTATTCTTTCATGTACAATCAAGCCAACGCGAGACTGAAAAGCTCCAGGACACATGCTGCATGTAAATGGTTTCTCGCCTGTATGTGTTCTTAGATGGTACTCTAGCGTATTTTTCTTGCTCAAAACCTGTAATGCATACGTAATACATCATTTCAATTTGAGCCCTTAACCAAGCTGCTGAATCTCATTTAAGTATGAAGAAAACTTCTTATACCATTGGAAATTTTGCTTTCTGCTTACAAAAACCTGCTGGTGCTGGTGGTCACAGCACAATTCCCCATTTGTTCTGGTTCACTTAAAATCATCATTTTCCCATGAACAGTAGATCATCAGTCACAATCATGAACTTTTATCAGCTGTATGTGTCCACAGAATCATAGAATGGGGACATGGAGGAAGGGAAGGAGAATTTTATGACACAATCTGTGAATGCTCTCTGTACTACCACCAAAAATAACATTTCTCCACTATATACAAAGAATGGGTAGTATACACACCAAAAGCACCACAACATAGATTTGTTTGACCAATGAATACCTCAATTCTAAAGGGTTTCGACGATGGTAGATTACACTTAAAATTCGTTATCAGGACTTTTTCCATCATCTATACCTTAAAACCCACGATGTTTCAGACGTTGGTTCTGTCTCCATCTTCAGGTGAGAGGTACCTACTCTGTTGGGTACCTTAGATAGAGCTAGTCTCCGAAATATCGTGGATTTTAAAGAATAGACTATGGAAAAAGTCTTGACAACAAATTTCAGTTAATACCTGTTTTGCCACCCCACTGCCATAAGAACTGAGCCAAAATAATTACAGTTGACCCTAACAGCAATGAAAACAAATAAATAAATAATGTAGCTGAGAATGTTTTATATAGCAAGAACTGTCTTGCAGAGATTGGCAGTTGGCAAAACAACCCTGTTCCTTACTTCCTGTTTGCAAAAAAGAGGAAGTTTGAAGGTCAGACTTCTTACGTTGCCCAATGGCTAACACAGCTAATTCCAACAATGTTGCCAAGTCTATTGCTGCATCTTGTATATTCTCATGTGTGCAGAAAGCACTCTGGTGGGCAGAATTTATATAAATATTTAAAATAAACGAGGTGCCTTCATAAACAAAATTTTCGTAATGTTACTTTGGCTATTAACACACAAATTCAATATAAGGTACCTTTCCACATATGTGACATGGAAAGCTGTTGTCTGTATGCATTGCCACATGACTTTCCAATCGCTGCTGTGTTAGAAACATCCTATAACAAATTGGACATTTGTACGATGATGATGAAGATGCTATCTCTTCCTCCTCTTCCTTTATCTGCTTCACTAAGAATGACGGCTTCACACCCAGCAGTTCCTCCCTGCTATGGTTCCTAAGGCAAAACCACAAAACAAGTACATATTTCATGTTAAAAGTACTGACTGCTCTGAAATGCAAAACTGATAACCAAAATTATATTTTTAAATCTTCAGTGCATCTCAGTCTACAAAGACATTCACACTTAATGTTTCCCACTTTATTATAGCCATCCTTCATTATATGTTTAATTTATGTGATCTTATCCATAGTATCTTAATTATATTTTCTTCATGGAAGCCCTCATTTTAAATGTTCAAATCCATATTATTAACCCTTTGAAGCCATAGCATGTCCCAATAATATTTAAAAACACGGTTTTTACCTCAAAGAAAACATAGCACATATCCGTTATAAATATCATTTGGTTAAAATTATTGTCGGAAATAATCGCGGTTTATTCTGAGAATCAAACAAAACCCATAAATACAGAATTACTGATTGAAGATGGCTGACTTCTGGGTTGTCCCATGTATTTGTCTGAGTCCAACTGTGATTATTAATAGTACTGGAAAATAAAACACGATTCTGTTAGTTTTAATTCAAGTATGCTCTGTATTGCGGTATTGTAGCAGTTTTGTTTCATGTGGATGTATAATTGCATTGAAAAATGAAATTCATTTCAATTGTACCAAGTACTGCACCAACATAATCCCTTGATCTTTTGAAGCAAATAATACTATAAAATTCAGTCCATGACTTAAAGGAAACACAACATTTCTCCATTGCAAAGATCATTTGGTTAGGGAAATAATTACTGTTTATTCTACAATACTCATGAATATAAAATGTTGAATAATTTATTGTTAAATCAGTTGGTTTTGTTTTTTATTTGTAGTGTTCTGTCTGACGACAGGTCCATATATTATGAACAGGATCCTTCCAACCTCTTCAGGTTGTCAGGGACCTGCTCATACATATATACATTCTTGGCAGAGATGATCAGAAGTGGTTTGCCATTGCCTTCTTCTGTGTGTGAGTGGAGTAATTGTTGGGATGCCACGGAGAAACCGGGGAAGCCCCCGGAGGAAAACTCTGTGATGCCTAGACCACGGCCTTACCCAACACAAGTTATAAATTTGAGCACCACCGGGAATTGAACCCGGGACCCCAGGCTTACAAGGCTAGTGTTCTGACCGCTAGACCACCGTGTTGGTACACACAGTTAAATGGTTAAAAAGAAAAAGGATTACTAACCTTCGATGACTTATGAGCTCTCCTCTATTTGAAAATGTCTCAAGGCAGACTCTGCATGTAAACCCTTTTTCTGATCTGTGTCGTTTGATGTGTGCCACAAGGTTCCTTTGGCGATTGAAACTGTGGTCACAAAGAGGGCTATTGTTTACTTTCCCACAGATACCACACTGAAACCTCTGTTCTTCAGTATGTTTTGGTTGTTGATTCTTCAGGTTATTCCTGTTTAACATTAGAGAGTAGTAAGCATTTTGAAAGGTTTACTGCTTGAAAGTAGCCAGATTTTTGTCAAGCCATACTCATATTTCTAAAATGTGTTAACCCACTAGGTCTGACTTGCAGGCCAAGTGAAATGTCAAACATCTACCCACTACTCTGACTCTAGTAGTCTTGGCCCCATAGTTGTTTGAATACAGTTACCAGACCATTTAGTGTACCCATTAAAGGACATAAAGGATCCATGGAGGTCAAATTTAGGATAAGAATATCTTTCAAAATACTAATTTCTAAAAGCCAATGCTCAATGTAAACATTAGATTTTAATGTAACTTACAATTCCAATCATAAAAATATATGTGGAATTATCGTTTCAGATAATTATAATGTAATTAACTTAGAACTGTGCAATTTAGGCAAACTGTACATTTGCTTCAAGTATTTTAGTACTTGGATGTTGAAAAGTAACAAAGGCTAATTGTACCAAACAATATTTCAGTACCTGCTACCTTGGATTACATGAACACAGACATGTGTGAACTAGGCTTTCGACATCTTTATACTGTACTACCTGTTTTGCAAGAGACGTTCTGGGGGGTCTACAGAAGATGTGGTCAACAGTACCTTTTTTCTTTGGTGCTTTGCAGTCAATATATGGTGGTAAGGTTGGAAAGTTTATTCTAATGGTCATGGTGATGGAGAGAGGGGATGCTGTAGGTATGTAATATGCTGATCTTTTTCAAGTATTAGTATCTTACAATCAATTCTGTTACATTATACTGCATATCATTTAGGTGAAAACGTTAGTTAACACTTGTGGATCGTACGTAAGATGGCTGAAAATTGTAATGGCAGTAGAATATGAGGTCAAGATAATGGAAAATTTTGAGAATGGATAATTGGTGACAGCCTAAGGTTATGGGGTACAGACTGACTAGTTGCACCAGCCTGACCTCAGAACTCTACCTAATAGGATTATGGAAACAAATTTATGGTGTCAGTGCTGTCAAAATGAGAAAAAGGGGTGTGGGGTGAGAGTGAAATTTATACATCAGTCTAACAGTTCAGAAAAACAAACAACCATTACATACTATTTGACAAAATAAATGTCATTTGCTTTAAAATTTCTGAAGTAATTTGTGAAGTTCTGTGAATGCACCAAACAAAAATATTTTGGATTATGCGTATTTATATATTATTCATGCATCTTATCCCCGTCATTACATCATTGGCCTGAATAATAGGGAGTTTACTGTAAAGTACAAATAATCTATGAGGGAGTAAGTGAATGCCAACACTACCTTCTCTGTTCCTTATGAACAGTTTTCTGGTGCTCCTCTAGTTCTTGTTCAGAATCAAACTGATTGCCACAGACAAGACACTGAAACTCCTGTAGCTGCTCACAAGCATGTTCCCTCCAGCCTTGTTTTGTAGTTGCCACATGATTGCACCATTTACACTGCCAAACCTTGCACTTCCAGTATTTTTCTCCCTCAGTCTCTGTTTCTACAATCACAGGACACTCTGGATTTGAACTAACATTTTCCGAAAGCTTCGTTTTCTTTGCAGGTTTTGTGGAAAACTCAGATTTGTCTTTTCGTTTACCATGGTCATCAGATTGGTCTGTGAGGCTGCTGTAATTTGAACTTTTCTCAGCTGTAACTGAATTTGCTTTTTCATTATGATGGCTTTTAACGTGCTCATCAAAATCTTCTTTCAGTTCATAAACTAGTACGCAGTGCTCGCAGCCAAATACTTCATTATTATGGACAGAACTTTGGTGTAAGATGAATTCATTTTTACCTGCTATACTTTCATCACAATAGATACACACATACTTTATTTTATCCCAATCTGCATATTTTTTAACATTGTCCTCATCAGTTTGCCCTTTTGCTTCCTGTTCATCAGTTTTCATAGTCTGTTCTTCTTTAGCATGAATCTCACTTTCCTGGGTCAAGGATGTCTGCTGATATCCTTTACCAGAAACTCCATCATTCTGTGGTTTCTTCACACTGAAATGATAAATAATGAATTAGCAGTTTTAGAGCTGGCCCTCCAGTAAAGTAAACACATCAGTACAGTAATATTATTCAAAGGATAAATATTGTAAAATATTGTTAGTCACAAAATTCAACTAAAACAGTTGCTTGCTGGCCACCCTCTCCCAGCCTCCCACACTGCCTGCTTGTGGCAACATAACTGCTGGTAATTTTAGTAATACTAGGGCAGAACGCTCCTTTCGGAGCTCCTCGGAGGGGCTGGTCAAGTTTTTATTGCGTTTTAAAATCTTAAGTAAGACACTAAACTCGGCATTGTTGTGTTCCACAACAATGCCGAGTTAGTTTATAGTTGACATTGTTGATGACGTCATTCTTTGACGACAACGGGGAATCACAAATTTTTATAGTAGAAAATAAATACAAGCTCCTGAAATGAGTGAGCTTATTGTTGAATTAGCATATTAGACCCTGACCAAGGAGTTGTCTGTCTGAAGCAACACTTCCAAGCCTCACTGTGATTACAGTAGTGTCAGAACTGGGCAGTTACTGACACGGCCAAGGGACTGGAAAGAACTATATTGCAACATAAAGAAAGCATTTATATCCAGATAATCAGGACTGTGAATTGTGAATTGACAGACATTAGTCCAGGAAATAATAAATAGTAATGATACAAAATAAATCCATCTTGTGTTTCAAACAAAGAACCCACTGACACATTACAATATGAAACAAATTCTGTAATTTCGATGTCAGAAGTTCTCTGTATGAAGGTTGTAGTGTATATAAATGTATATTCTGTATGTCTAAATGTACGGGACTATCTGTAAGGTATTGTAGATGCGTCATATTGTGAATTAATAGTATTAAAATATTTAAAAATAACCGTCAATCACAATAAAATTAAAAGATTAAAAGATTAAAATATCATATTATGTTCCCTATCGAGTACTCGATTTACATATGGAACTTACACAACATGTTTCGGCTATATATAGCCATCATCTGGTGTTTTGTATATAAACTTTTCACTAAATTACTTTTAAGGATTTTTTAATGATTTTCCTTATCTGTGTTATATGTGATTAAAATATTCCAGACAGAAGGAAATACAGCAACATTGTGGCAGGTAAGCTGAGCCTGTCAGTGCATATCGAGACATATTTGCCTCTATGTGTAGTTAATGGAACTAATAAATTGCTGTTACATAGTCCACTTTACAGAAACAGGTAAGCTGCTTAACACACAATCCATTTCATGTGGAAGTCAACAACAGAAAATGTGTATATCTATTAGTTTCAAGCACTTAAACAGAACCACCTGATGATGACCATTTAAGGTTGAAACATGTAGTGGATTCTTAATAAACATTGAAACTATTATCAAGAATAGTTGTGTAGACAGACTGTATACCTAACAAAAGATGGCCAGCTTCATACAAACTTTGGCATTCTCTGTCTTCAGAACCAGAGTTATAAAAGACAAACTACTTTATCCTTTTACTTTTGTCATGCCAACCTATGATTGTACCAAGTGTCATTCAAATAAAAATTTAACTGACAAAAACTTTGGTAAAGTTTGTTGATCTGGGATGGAATAACACGCATTAACAAAAAGATTTTCCAACAAGCAGTAGAGAATCCTGGGATCAAAATCATGATTTACATGCTCCCTTAAAAGCTTCATTTCTAAAAGTTAAGATAATTGTGAAATCGCCATTTTGAGGCTGCTACCAATACTTTAACATTCTGTTTTCAAAGGAACATTCTATAAGCCAGGGTGGCTCGGTCAATATAGTGACTGACTACGAACTGAGCAACTGGACTTTGATCCCTGATGGGGACAGGATTTTTCCTCCAGCCTCCTGTCCAATGAGTACTGGGGTCCTTTCCTAGGGTAAGTGTGGTCATGGCTGATGCTGACCACTCACCCCTCTCTAGTGTCAAGGTTAGTAATCAGCATAACTTTAGCTTACATTAGTGATTTTTGATTTGTCGTGTTGAGAACTTTATATGTCTTTCCTCCTGTTTTTAGAAACTTCATAGCCTTCTGCATTTGTGTATCAGGTGAGACTGTGTTTGACTTCTTCATTTTCAGCAAAATCACCTTGTAACCTGCCTTCACCTGAAATAAAAAACATATATGTATACCAGTTTTTTTATTTACAACACAACTGCACACCTGTAATTGCTTCCTTCTACATTGAACACATCATGCCAGAAAGGCATATCAGCATAGAGTAGGGCACCGCTTATACGGCGGGTTAGGGACCAGACCCCCGCCGTAAAGCGAAAGTCGCCGAAAAGCGGATCTTTGCCTTATTTCACTTGCAAATGCAAATCAAAGCCTAATAAGATGTTACACTATCATATAGTAAGTGCACAATAGCGCTAGGCCTAAGAAAACAATATGAAATTAAAATGAATATCAGTAATACACACATTGTCCTCAGCTTATAGTGATTGGTGAATATAAATTTGAAAATTGATATGCTTATAGTAGGAAGGATGAAGGAGATGGTGCATCTTCATCATCTGACTTTTCAACGAATCTTATTCGTTTTGGTGATGGTTCGGATGCCATAGACATGCCTTGTTCACGAAGTTTAATCATCTCTAACGTGGCATTTAAAGTAAGAGGCTTACGACTCCTCTTTTTATCGCTACTACCCTTAGACGCCATTGTAATTACACTGTAGTAACACAAAAATATTATATAAATATACAGTTTGTAATAACTGAAAAATTGACAGAAATACAGAGAGACGCGGAGCGCACAAAAGCTGTAAACAGACTGAATCAGCGACGAGAAAATGGCGCCGGACACACTTCTCTGACTCAGCTGTTGAGCGCCGTATTAGTGGAGCGCCGAAAAGCGGGGCCCTACTGTATTTCCATAATCATAAATACTCGTTCTAATAACATAAAGTAATGGGATGTATGTCATGCCAGAAGGGCATAATGCTGATTCTGCTCTACACAGAGATACGCAGTTACATTTGGGCATATAAACACTAATAAAGCACATTTGTCAAAGTAAATAGGCATAAGAATTTAGTCTCCTCTAAATAAGTTGTATTGTTGATATGCCTGTCTGCATGAAGCCCTTGATGTGTCTGATTACAAATACCTCCTACCTCAGGTTTTGCACCACTTTTCTGGTCTGCATTGTGTTTATCATCCAGTTGAGGCTTTTCTTCAGTTTCTTCTGGCTTCTCTTCTTTAAATCTCTTTGTGTCTGGTTTTATCAAATCATCTTGTGACTGCTCTAATTTCTCATTGGAATCAATTGAACCAGGACTCTCTGGTTTTGTGTATCCGTACAGTTCCTATAACCAAATTTATACATCCTTAATTGAAAACTGTTTTTTTTTAATAGCTAAAGAGAACTGTTATGCACTTTTCTGTGTAATAGTCCAAAACAATTCATCTGGAGGAAAGATGCAAAGAAGTACCTTGAAGCCTAGTTTCTTATTAATAATAAGGTAAGTCAAGTACGAAATCACTCTGTCTTTCATGCCTAATATTGTACAAATCAATTCATGAAACTAAGTAAAATGGCTGTCTCTGTAGGTTACCCTGGCTGCATTCATGCAGGTCCTTGAGATGATAAGAGCATTCAATATATAATATCCTGAAATATTATGTTAAGATTAGAAATTTGAAAAATATGGAACTTATATTTTGGTACTTTTGTTCAGAATGGGACATAATATTGATGTTCTTTCAGTTCAATTCCTTAATAATCACCATCAGGAACAACAGTAGTAGGCTGTGTGTGTTATCAGTCCTATATCATATGAACCCCAAAAGAGAACATGTTTTACCTCATCAGTTGGCATTACATCAAAGCCCAGAATACTCCGTAATCTGGCATCTGCATCCAAACAGTTGATCACCAATTCATGACATATTTCCAGCTTTGAGACACAGGAAGTACAGATATTAATTGGCAGTAAATCATCTTCAGTAACCTGTGCATAGGAAGTACATTCTGACAGTTATTCCTCCGTACATTTTATATACTAGTATCCTTAGCTGTATCTCACTACTTCTAAGCTGTTAACATGTGCCTCAAAAAGTTATGGTTATAAACTGTGATAAAATATAAATTATTTCCAGAGCTAAAACTCTATAGACAAAATTAACTACCCCATGGAAGATGTAATATTACTACACCAGATTTTTCTCATCTCATCCTTTGTTCAGTAATATTACAATGGCTACATTGTTATTACAGCATTGGAAGCATTTTTATCTTAGAACATACCATAAATAGTTTTATTCATATATTTATGTATTAATATTCCTGAAATACAGCTTTATAATAGTATATCTGAGTATCAAAATTAAAATCAGTCCCTTCATCATCATAATGTGAATAAAAAATCTTAAAATGTTGCATACCGTGCAGTGTTGAATATCTAAAATATAAAATTATGCATACAAACAAAACTGTTTATACTTTAAAGTAATTGGAATTGACAGAGAAAATATTTTGAAAATATATCTTCATGAGCAGCTACAATTATAATATCCCCATGCCCATTCAGTAATATCTAATATGTCGTATATATCATGCTTTAATTCTGAGATAGCCATTTGGACACAACCCACCCACTTTCAGCTGCTTGAGTAGCATGTGGTTTGTCTTAACAACGTACTTTCTTACAGGAATTAAATAGAAGACTGTAGCCATCCAGGTTCACTGTAATTTTATATTAAGAACTACTTTAATACAAACAATTAAGCTTTGTTTTTATGCCATATCTTGTAACGTGCTGTCATTATATACTACCCAAATACAAGCTACACTTTTTATGATTAGATTTTTAAGATCATGTCTCTTAATCACATGACAGCACTTCCTCTACCTCATTCTTTGCAACGCTAAGACTTCATACTGTTTGTCCCCGTAAAAAACAGTTTTACCATGATAGGCAGATGAGTGTGTATCTTATCGACCAGCTGAATTTCCCTTCCTCTGTCTCCAAAACATTGAATCATATCTTCACTAGCTTCAGCGCAGACTCGACATAGCTGACTTGCCAATAAAGCAAGATCCTCTTCACTGTCCCAACTTCTGCTGTCACCTTCATTCTGCGAATCTGAGTCATCCATTGAGCTTTCATCACTCATAGTGGAGTTTTATAAACCTAGAAAAGGTGTTAACAAATAATACCCTATAAATAATTCTGAGCTATTTACTTTCATCACACTCCAGTCAGATGTGTGAAATTGCCACTACACTGAGGCTCCATATTGTGAGCTTATAGAATAAATTAAACTAATGCAAGATACTTTTTAATCCCTTCTGTGCTAACATTTTCTCATGTGAAGACATCCTGTTTTCTGTTTTGTATGGGTGCAAAACATGGTCTCGCACTCTGAGGGAGGAACACAGATTGCAGGTGTTTGAGAATCGGGTGTTGAGGAGGATATATGGGGTATGGAGAAAGCTGCATAATGATGAGCTTAAGAATTTGTACTCCTCCCCCAGTATTGTCAGGGTGATTAAGTTGAGAAGAATGAGATGGGCAGGGCATGTAGTGCACATGGATGGGACAAGATGTGTGCATCAGGTATTGGTTGGGAAGCCTGTAGAGAAGAGACCGCTGGGGAGACCTAGACGTAGATGGGAGAATAATATCAAGTGAGATCTGTGGGAGATTAGAAGTTGAAGGAGACTGGAGTTTGTTGGCCCAGGACAGGGACTGGCAGAGGGCTTTTGTTAATTCGGTGATGAACCTTCAGATTCCGTAAGCCATCTAGTTAGTTAGAAGACATCCCATAGGTTTCCACTTAAAGAAGCTAAAGTGATGTGTGCAACAGAAAAAATTGCATCGTCAATAACTCTGGTATGTTGTCCTATGCTACTGACTATACAGTTCATCAGTAGTGCAGATGCTAGGTATTTTCTCACATGTGAATACCCTTGTCTGAATTTCCTCTCTGTTGTATAATAAAGGTAGGTATGCCATGAACAAAACAGCCCATAGTTATATATTTAGACCAAACAGTTTTACTGAAATCTTACAAATTTTACAAATGTAAGTTATTTCCATGGTACGTACATAAAATCACTTTTTCCCACCTATTTATAATAATAATTCCTTTCCAGAGAATTCAGGGACTACTCTCCCACACTTCCAACATCTGATGCTGCATGAATTTACATCCCTATAATATATCCAGCAAACTTATATTTTCATACTGCGGCAGTATGCCAGTTCACTGTGAATCATGCAGCAAAACCTCTTTTATGCAAATCTACCTTCCCTCATTACACTTCGTATTCTTCTGTATGATATATTATTATCGTCATCTTTAAGGATTGGTTCTGTAGAGATGTTATATAATTTTGGAAAATTAATATAATGGAATGGGTACCTAATAGAGTTCATATAGATAACGTTCTGTCAGATCCCTTCTCAGAGCACAGCGGCCTAAAACGGGATGTTCTGTCCCCAGTGCTTTTTAATTTTGTTCTAGAACATGGTCTCTTACCTTGAAGGAAGAACTTACATAGATTACAAGTGTTTGAAAACAAGATGCTCAGTAAGATATCTGGACCTAGGAAGGATTATATAATTTGTAAAATTATTTTTCATACTTGTATTGCAGAATCTGAAATTTATGTACATTGATATGTGAAATACGTTCTTGTACTTGTGTTGAAAGTTGTGAAGTGTATGTATATTGTATGAAATGACATGTTCTACATCCTTTGGTTGAGTCCTAAGAAGGATCTATGGAATGTAAATAAACTCTACTCTACTCTACTCTCTAGTGGGGTGCTGTTGTGTGCTGAGAAATACATAGAATCCCAAGGACACTTTGAACAATTACTGTGATATTGTTTTGTTATTAATAAGTGTGTGTGGGCTAGAGTAAAAGCTTGAAAGCACCTGTGTTGTTTGGAATTCTATTATGAATACTAATGTTAACAAATTGGAACACATCCATCAGAGTTTGCAGAAATTTCTTATAATTGTTAATTTCTTTGTGCCATTACATCACTTTAATGTATTCAAAACACCACACCTTACATGAGAAGATGTATCACCTTAATGCAATGTTCCTTATTTAAGTTTGCTTTGGTTTTAAATTCTGTCCTCCCACACAGGAAATTTTGTCTTCAAGTCCGTACTCAGTATCTCCGACACTTTCATATTTTCATTGTCAGCTCTTTGATTACAAATTATCTTATTCTTAGCATTTGTCCTGCTTTGGCAGGGTCTGCTTTTTTCCTCTCTTTTTGGGGGTTGTGTGACCTATTTAGACACATTTGGTAGAACTCCTTGGACAAGTGATCAGCCCGTCGCAAGGCCTCTACCTGTACAACAGCACAACACAGAAAGACGCGGACAAACATCCATGACTTGAGAGGGATTCAAACCCACAGCCCCAGTGTCCAAATGGCACAAGGCCCACACCTCAGATCACACGGCCACTGCGACCAGCCTTTGATTAAAAATTATGCATCAGCTGCTATTATTGTCTGTTTGGACTCTCAAATATTTAAAACAAAAACTTTCAATCATTTTATTGGACCCAGAACATTTGGCTTCATGAAAAGTGTATCCACTGAAGATGCAGCCTTCAAAATAACAGACAATATGCTAAAATCCATTAACCAAAAAAATGCATGTTGTTTCACATAAACAGTGTTTTCACAACAGCGTGTGGAATAAGTCATACAAATATGATACACATTATATTATAAGTACTATCCATACTATTATAAAATTTCACATAATTATGTCATCTCACTGAACATGTGTATCCATGGAATGTAATGAAGATCTATGAATCTAAATAAATAAAGAACTGGATTGAACAAAGTTATTATTGTTGGTGTTACTGGTCTTGCACTGCTCCTGTAGTTTTTTAAACAAGGTTCAGCTATTCTCAGTATGTCATAAGTTGTACTATTCTCTAAACATTAAGGTTATGAGATCAAGGAGACTGCTGTTATAATGTATACCAAGTTATAAATAACTGGTGTTCCCACAAGAAACAATTACTTTCTTGGTATTCATCATTAAGAGATTGATAAATGCATTCATATGTTGGTTTATTTGAATTCAGAATACATTATACCATATTTTCTATTTTGACAATACTGTTAGCAAACTGTTCCCTTTCCCCTACTCCCATGTCTTAACTTCTCAACTTCATCATTTGTATCAAAGATAAATAAGCTAAAAATTAAGGGGTTTGGTTTGCTACTATCAGTCTAAGAATTGTAAAACATTAACACGTTTCTTTAATTGGATTTAAATAACTAAGAAATAGGTCTGTGAAGACTGATAATCAAAGTGCGATTATAATAAAGCTTAATATTGTGTAGGCCAACGAATGTCGGGGGTGAAATGCGTTGGTGATAAATTTAAATTTTCAGAATTTAGGACATTATTACAATGTATTGAATTTTCAATACTTCTATTTGGAACAATAACCATAACGACAAAGTACAACCAAAACACTTCACCCAAGGTTATGGGCAATCATTTTCATGGAGGCCCAGAGATGGTTACAAAAAGTGCACTATACAAAGATTTCGACACATGGAAATCGGCAAAGATTTGATATGCCATTATCATGTCACCCCTAAAACAGATATGAGATAATCTTTGCTGAAGAGATTCTGTTTACTGAATTATTGGTCGACGGTTATAAGCCGTGTAAGCAGTCTTTGCAAGCAGTGATAATAAGAGGTGTAATAAGTCGACTCGTAAACTCACCTGCGAGTACAAGTAAAATGCAGAAAACCGGTGTATGTTCAGTATGAAAAACAAATCAATTCAACAGTAAAATGAAGCCGATTAGCATGAACTGACATAAAATTACACAGATTTGAACAAACCGTGTAACGTATACAGACATGAAGCGGGAATGCTTTTCATTGATACTCAGTCGCTAGACATCGCAACTCCCATACCATGGCCTACCTAGATAATACATCCGTGTATTTCCTCGAGGTATTATGCGACTACATCATACGAGTCTCGAGCAACATACTCGCACAAGAACACGTGTAACCAATCAATAATTATCAATGTCGGGTTTTTTGTTTCTATGTCTTCACATGGTCGTAGCAGATATTGTGGAAGATATATGGACGAGTCTGAAAATACAAAAATTTTCTCTCGACAAATTTATAATCACCAATATTGAATGAATCACATTGATCAAATTATTCTGAAGTTAAGTGTGACATGTTAACATTTAGACGAATGTTTCATATTCTCAATATTGACAGTCTACAGGAGAAATTAAAAGAGTAGAGTAGAGTAGAGATACCTGAGTACACACACCTTTTATTCTGTTCATGAGTTTCTGCACTTAAAAAATAGTTAATTGTCCTTTTAGAGATTATTTACTTGTATAGTAGGCGTTATTAACATATTTACTGTGTAGCAGTGGATTTATATAACATTTTAATATTTTTCTGTTAACCTTTGTCAATAAAATCTCCTCGGGCTATAAGCCGTATCAGTTGTGGACAAAAGCGGAACGTTTCGGAAACCATTTTCGCCTCCATCAGAAGATTTTATAGACTTCAGTTGCCGTCAATTTATGTAACGACGCTTTTTTCTGTACCTGAGACTAGCGTCGAAGCAAAGGATAATAGTGAATTTGAAATGATGTAGAACGAAACAGTAATTAGCCTGGAAGGGCCCTCAAAAAACCACGAAAAATTCCAGTCAGGATAGTCGGTCTTTGGGCCGAGATTTCAACCCAGGACCTGTGTGTGCGCGCGCGCGTGCGTGCGTGCGTGCAAGCAGGGTATCCAACATTAGTCAGGTTTTTTTTAAAGAATTTCCGCCCTCTCTGTTTTTAGCCATGTGCAGTTTTTTTTAGATCTTCATCGTTAAAATACAACTGTCATAAGCAACAATGAGAACGGCCCTATAATATGATTTATGTATATTTTTTTAACCTGAAACTGCTTACCAGATGGCCTCGACACATATTTTTAAGATTAAAGCCCATTCTTTACTGTGAATAGGCTTTTATAAAAATAGTGTTAGAACAAATTTAGGCCACAATTGCTTCTTATTCGTTAATCACATTACATTCCAAAGTGTTTTTTCCCCTACACAACACGGAGAAATTATCAGAATTGCATAAATATAGTTGTGTCGAACTGTATGTACCGTGGTTCACAAATTGGGTGAAGGTAGAAATTGTTCAAATATGATTACACATTTGTTGACACAGATGAGTTTTACGTTCATATGACAAGTCTGACAAAAATTCTTAGCGCTTATTGTGCTTTTAAGGAACAGTTTAGGGACTAGAACACATGTTCTTTTTTTTACCACAATGTTATATTCCCCTTCTGTAGCACGTTGTATTCATAACGACATATTGTTACAAAGGTTTTCCAACGCAGATGTTTCACCTGTTTGGCGCTGTGAGACACATATAAAGTGAACAGACATTTATTCGTAGAACGTTGGTTTCAGTGCAAACGAACACTGTTTGTCATTGGTTCGTGTGACCGTTGTGGATGTCGTGGTTTACTTTAATTGTGTTGGTTGGATGGTTTGTTTGTTGAGTCTGGTGTGCAGATATCTGCTATTATATAGCGTTAGGGATAATTTAATCCTATAACTCATTTTGTTGTCTTTGCAAATGAGTTAGTAAATATGAGTAATAGACGATGTGCAGCGAAAACGTGCTTCAACACCCAAGGATGTCGACCTAACCTTAAATTTTTTAATTTCCCTAAAGACGAGCAGCTGTAAGTTGTGATGAAACCGAATAATCGTTAGCCATTGGTCATTGGTTGTTGTGACCATTGTGAATGTCGTGGTTTACTTTAATTATATTGCTTGAATGGCTTTTTTGTGGAGTGTGCTGATCAGATCTTGGATATTATATAGCGTTACGAATAAATTAATAATACTATTAATTGTGTTATCTTTGCTCATGCATTAGTAAATATGAGCAATAGGCGGTGTGCAGCGAAAACTTCCCTCACCATCCAAGAATGACGACCTAACCTTAATTTTTATAATTTTTTAAAAGATCAGCAGCTTTAAGTTGTGATGAAACATAATACACCTATAACTATTATGTATGACATGCTCTGATAAATATATTAATGTTACAATAACACGTAGGAGTTAAAAGTTGTTGAAATTTAATTTTGATATGTTCTGTTTTTAAATTGTCCTTCTCTGTGCAGTACCATTTTTAATTTTTGTTTCCAGCTGCCATCAGTGGGCCATAAATAGTGATAGAGAGGATCTATTGGACAAGCCTGTTGAGCAATTAAGCAAATTTTTGTTATGTGCTGACCATTTTGAACCACATTGGTTTCTAAATCCCAAATACAAGACTACGTTTATCCGTACAGGACAACCTGTGCCTACAATCTTCTACAATAATCTAGCAGATTTTGTTCCAAAGAGCTTACAGAAAAGTTTTGCACTGAAGAATACAGATCATCATTTAGGTACTGAAGTCATAGGTATGATGATTTTGATAGTCTGTTGAATTTTTATAGTTATTACATATCTTGTTATTTTCAATGTGTTGTCAATCCTGTGGAGTATCTGATAAAAACATATTAGACATGAAGAGCTGGTTTATGTATCCCTGTAAAGAATAAGAGTTTAAATGGGTGGTAGAGGTAGGTTATGCATATTATAGACATGATTGTTGAACTGATGTAGAACAGTTGTCACAGTGAACTGTTAGAACTAGTGTGCAGTGTGTAACACAGGTCCACCTATCATTAGTTTTTATGAATAATACAAAAGGATTCAAATGATATTAAGGGGTTACCAAATTTTATTTTACTCTTTACATTTTTCCTTCTTCTTTTTTCTTTCTTACATTGAATATACTTTATACAGTTCATGACAAATTTCTCTTTGGACTAGGAGTCAGAGAGTTTTTTTACCATCTTGGTTTTATATTTCATTGACTAATAAAATAAATGTGCTGCATAACCTCTTCAGTTTTCATAGTGATAAGCTATAAAACAACCACTTGCTTGTATCTCTATCCATTCCTTGTCTGTCCTATAAAAATGAGTAGTTACAGTTTGTAGGAAATTATGAATATTTTAATATTGAAAATTATTGGAGGTGCAAATATAGGCAATGGACAAGCAAACAATTAACTGTGTAGGATTTGAGGTTTTCACATCAGGGAGTCTGAATATGGCTGTCTTCTGGGTTGCACCATGTAGTCTGGCAGAAGTTTACTATTGTTTCAGAGGTCCTTGCTGCCTCAGTCATCAGGACAATGAGTAAGACTCTAACAGACTACACGGTGCAACAACCCAGAAAACAGCCATCTTCAATCAACTGATTTTCCTTTTAATGTTTCATGATTATATTTCTTATTCTTCATTGCCTCTAATCAGTTTCATTAGGAAATACTAAGCCAAGTGATTTTGTACAATGTATTTGTCATTCTTTTAAGGAATGAATGATTAGGTTATGCAGCGTTGTGAAATGACATTTCATTTTGTATCAGTGTGGAATGACCTTTAACTTGTTTATTGCTATGTTATTAATTATAAAGGGTGATGTATGGCTTAATATCTTAACTTCATGACTTTATTCCTGTGGTTCGTCCCTGTCAGAAATTTTATATAAACACCAGTCCAATAGATTCATTCCTCAGTGGTTACAGATTTATCATTGAATGTAACTGAGACGATTGAACAAGTTCTTATGTCACGTTTCTATTGCTGAATTTGCATTAAGTATTTAAAGTGGCTACCCTCAGCTTCCACACACATCTTGGCACATCTGTGAATCAAGCATATAGTTTGCATCAGTTCATTACTATTCTCCTTTGCATGGGTTGCAGCATCCAAAATGTGAGTGAGCAAAGCAATGGAAACAGGTGTCAATCCTAGTGAAATTATGCAAGCTGCATGCATGATATAAAGATGTCAGGATGTGTTCTGAGGCTTAAGGTGGTCATTATGAATATTTATTATAACTTTAGCTATACAATTTTGTGTTCTGTACTTGTTCACTAATGATAAACCCATAACTATTTGAGAATCAGATGTTCTGACTGGGAATGATCTCAGGAATAAGCTCCTGAAGTTAAGATATTTAAATCATGAATCACCTTTATATTGTTTTATGTTTTCAGATCAAGGAAATTGCCTGTGCCATAATATGAACGTTTTTGAAAATGATGTGGAGAACTCTGTACAGCAAAGTACAGAAGAATTAGAGGCGATCTTGAGAGATGGTGATGCATCTGATGGTTCACAGTTTAAGTTTGCAACATCAGATACTCAGACAGATGCAGAGGACTGTACTGTGGAAATAAAATTTGATTTAGATTCTTATGTTGAGGATTCGTCTGCTATAAGAGGCTGTCACAAAATTTGCAGGCTCTGTGCACATCTGGTTTATGAATACAAATTAATTTCAATTTTTTCTCCAGACAAAACAAAGTGTTTGGCAAATAAAATGAACAGACTTCTGCCAGAAAAAGTGAGTAACACGGTTGAATACTGTGTACAGTGAATTGATTTTTACGTAGCAAAAAATATTTTTTTAGTTACTTATTCATCTAGTTGTAAATGGTCTTTGTCCAAACCCATGTTCAGTTTGGTTTGAGTTTCTTCAAGTACAGCGCCGTATTAATTTACAAGATTTTGGAGTATAGAAGTGATAGCTGACTAAGCTGAATATTGTATGTAAATAAAAATTATACTTCACAGCACATTTCCATTATTATATTCACTGACTGTACAGAACAGGGAATGTGACCTATATGTAATAAAGAAGGCTGAAGTCATTTACTGAGATGAGAAGAAACCAGGAGCTTGTGGACAAAAGAATCACAAGTATTAAACAAAAATCTATTCAGAAGGATAACAATAATTAAAGATAATGATGAACTGAAAAACATTGGATTGTATTTAAACAAGTGTAAAGAGAAATGGAAAAGTTCATTGATGAAGTATGAGGAGGAATAAATCATAAACTGAGGGGTAGCAAAGAGGAGAGATAGTTGTATAGTTTAAAATTAAAGTAGAAAATGTAAAACGATTGTAAAGATATGTGTAAGTGGTCATAAGACCAGGGAGTCATGCCCAACATTGTAAACTGTAAGCGACAGACTTTATAAATGTCAGTGTCATTGAATATTCTTTCTTTGGCTTCAAGGAATAAGAGACAATTGGGCGATGAAAATTGCCTGCATTTCACTCAGATTTACTTTTTATTTAATGCATTTAACTAAGCGGTATATACTGTCTCAGGATGTTGCTGCTCAAACAACTGGAACTCTACAGTTTTCTTTTTTGCACTGCAACACAGTAATTCCAGGATGATTGTGTAAAATCTATAAAATATTTTTGAATAACTGTGTGGGCTGTATCTTAAACAAGTGGTTTACTGATGTTGGTTTTTGCAAACCAACACTCACTATCTATACACATTATTTTGTTCGGCTCTTGTATTTTCATGCAGAATACACTTTCGCAGTGTCTAGTGATAAAAAAAATTACACTGTACAAGGAATAGTTGACCCATATAAACTCTCACAGAAGTAAACTAATATTTTGTGAGGTTTGAGGTTTACCAATGTTTCAGAGGTGCTTGATGCATCCGTCATTAGGACAATGATGGCTGACGCAGCAACATTTTGTTCAAATTATGGGCTGCATGAATGAAGAGTTTTTATTAAATTTAATCTTGTAAGAGTATACAATAAAATTAACGCTTTATTGCAGGTCTTGGAAGGAGATGGGTTGCCTGAACATATATGTAATTCATGTGTGAACAAATTGAATGAATGTGACATGGTGATCCAGTCTTTCATAGCAGCTGACAAAAAGTTAAGAAGTTTGTTTCGAATGCAGAATTTCATACCAGCTACAACCGATGAAGAAACATTTAAGGTGATTTAATTTGTGTTTATTAGTTTGTAATGTACTTGTACATTTATTTTCTGAAGACCAGGATTTATCCTCTTTCACTTCTTTATTCTTATTTTTAATCCCGAAACCAATGTGTTGAACTTTTATCATGTGCTTTTCACTCTTAGGTACATTACTTATTATAATTATAATATGAATACATGTTTGTAATCTCTCTCACCATGCCTTTAGCATGTAGAATATATGGTATGCACTGGCAGGATACATTATGTTGTTTATCTGTAATGAAATGGGAGAGTAATTACTTGTTAGGTAATCTGAAAATTTATTAGTGGTAGGGCATTAAGTGTGTCCCACTATACGCCATGTAGGCGTTTGGAGTGAGTGGAGGTATAGCTCCTCTCTTCCTTGACCTCGGCACTAGATGGGGGTGAGTGGTCAGCATCACGCCCCGGGAAAGGACCCTGGTACCCATTGTAGAGGAGGCTGGGTGGGCCCCAGAGTCGGTCTGGACGCAGAGGCTAGAGGAAAAATCCTCTGCCCCCGTCGGGGATCGAACCCCGGTCGTCCAGCCCATAGCTAGTCACTATACTGACTGAGCTATCCCGGCTCATAGTGGTAGGGCATATAAACCTATAATGGACAGAGACATTTATATTGTATGTTCCAGAGAGAGTTCTGATTTTCAATAATCTGTCAGAATTTGTATTTGTCTTTTCCTGTTAAGTTTTGTTGTCATTGAAGAGTAGAAAATGCAGAGTATGAAATAAATGGTAATGATAGGATTTGAGGTTTTCATGGCATTGAGTCTGAAGATTACCGTCTTCTGGGTTGTTGCACCGTGTAGTCTGGTAGGTGTCTACCAATGTTTCAGAGGTCATACTGACTCCGTCATCGCCCTGATGACAGAGACAGCATGACCTCTGAAATGATGGTCGACATCTACCAGACTACACGGTGCAACAACCCAGAAGACGGTAATCCTCAAGTAGTAATGATGACAGATACCAATTTGTCTCATCCACCAGAGAACTGTTGCAACAAAAATTTGAGTACATATCATTCTGAAGCACGTGGTTCTCACGCCAGTTGGTTTGACACTAAAGAAGTGTACAACCATGCTGCCTTACTTACTTGGATTTCCCTACTTTGTCTTTCCATTCGTCGTTGTCTACACCGATATCTTGCATGTGTTTTTGGTGTGGAGTCCGTGTCACCACTTTTTTAGTCAGTCCTTTGTTTCTTACTATGTGTAAGCATCTTGGAATATTGTGACAAGTATATTTCTTCAGTCACCAGTCCACATAAGATAGAAAGACTAGCAGAGCAGGTGCATGTAGGCAGTGCTGGATTTTATGATATGTTAGCATCCCCAGAAGTTAAATTTGGGCCAGGGAAACATACTATTCATGTACATTATTTGGGTACATCGGAACAATAAAGGTTAATAAGGAATTTGTATTTAATTTATTGTTTGTGTGTTACTGTTCTAGGATGATGAAGGAAATAGAAAATCGCCCACAGTTACAGTGGAGGACTCGGGGTTACCGCCTGGTCTTGCGGAGTTTCTTGCGCTAAAAGATAGTTCACCAGATGATAATTTGTTAGACAGGTAAATTTCTAGACTTTACTAGCTATAGTGCCATGAGGTTTATAGAGTATGTGTGTGCATAAAGGCACTCGGAAATACGCAGACCGAAGAGTCTTAAGTGCTTCTCCTCTTGGGTGTTTGCTCTTTTATTTTATTTAGTTAAGTTGATCAGTTTGATATGGTTTTCCATTTCAAGTATGTCATTTTTATACAAACCATTATTCTGAGATATGCATGTAAGAGTTGTAGTCATGATGGATGACATTTTCAAATCCATTCACTTTCAGTTGTTTTCTGCTTATTGGATTGTTTTGATACTTGTTTTTATAAAGAAAACACAGCAGAAAGTTGGGGGATGTAAGTCCCAGTAAGGATACCTGCATATTTATAGATCGATATGCTCTAGCTTTTAGATATATATATATATATATATATATATATATATATATATATATATATAGTCCGTACATTTGTGGGTATGAGTTTAAATGGATCACACTCTATTACTAAAGTTTTTCTTTCAGGCAAGTCAGTATTTTTTTTTTGCACTTTTATTTAAATTTTGTTCAGATTAAATAGGAATTATTATATTATTAAGTGTTCTGTCTTACGACAGGTCCATTGCTCTGCCCAAAAAGAGCTCTCCAGTTGTCCCTATTCTCGGCTTCTCGCTTTAATTCCTGGAACTTCATCATCTTTCCTTGTTTAAGGTCGTCGGTTAGCTGTATCAATCTTCTTCCTAGTCCTCTCTTTCCTTCAACCTGGCCTTCGATGATATCACTCATTAATCCATCCTTCTCATAATATGTCCCAGCCAGTTAGCTTTCCTTCGTGTAATCGCCTGCAGAATGTTTCTTTGCTCGTTGACTCTCCTCAATACTTCTTCGTTGGTCACTCGATCCGTCCACCTGATCTTCTCTATTCTTCTCCAACACCACATTTCGAAACTCTCCAGGTATTTCCGTTCCTTCTTCCTGAGTGTCCAAGTCTCTGCTCCATACGTAACACTTCACTAGTTTCTTCTTCATCTCCAAGCCCAACTTGCTAGTGAGAAGTATCCTCTTCTTGACGAAAGCTGCCTTGGCCATGGCTATCCTTGCTTTTACTTCCTTGGTGCATAGGGCGTCCGTCGTGACTATGCTTCCCAAGTACTTGAAATGCTCCACATTCTCCAGCTGTTGGTTTCCAATTACAATGTTCAATGGTTCTGCTTTCGGTGCTATCCTCATTACCTTTGATTTTTCAATGTTGAAAATAGGAATAGAGATTAATAATTCTTTGATTATTGTTCCTCACTTTGACATCCAGTGCATGTAAGTAATATTCATGTATAACTCATATCCAGACCGTCTTTTTTACTTGTGTGCTTTCATGGTTAGAAGTCAAAATTTAATTCAAAAGAAATTTCTGTACCCTTTCTTTGAAGTTGTTACCATTAGAATAGATATTAATGGCCCTCTTTTCCTTGAATCACCCCAGCAAGATTAATTAAAGTTCATCATACTTTCCCATTTTCACTTTTTTACACCTTGCAGAAATGTTCCTCCTTTCTTTGGGCATCTCCCCTCCCGGCATACTCAATTTAAGCATAGAACACAACATGCCAAACTTCCTGTAGCCATTCATAAAACCTTTGGATTTGACACAACTTTCTCAATGACATTTATTTTTTCTTTGATGAAAGATCTTTGTGTTTTATTACTGGCTCTGGTTATATATTGATGGTTATCAAACAGGAAAAGTCCTGTACTGTGAGGCTGCATGCCAAACTTTCCACCCCGTGGTTAATGGTTTCACAGTATGTTAGTCTGACTGCACTTAAAGCTGGACTGTATGTTAGTTGTGACACAAGGATGATAAAAGTTAACAAAACAGACATGATACCAAGGGAAAACTCTGAGATTTGAGGTTTTCATGGTGATGATGTTTTTCTGGGTTTTTGCGCCATGTAGACCCACCAGTAGATGCCAGCATTTCGGAGAAACATCTTTTATCTTCAGCCCTGAAGATGGTGACAGTGTATACAAGTCTACATGCTATCATAACCCAGAACAGCACCATCAAGATAATACTTTGTTCTTGCTTGAGGGCACCAAATACAAGTTACGCATATGTTAAATAATCCGTATATCATATATTTTGTCTTCTGGGTTGTTGCATTGTGTAGTCTGGTCGATGTTTACCAACGTTTCAGAGGTCATACTGCCTCCGTCATCAGGGCGATGAATTTGCCAATAGGGTGGGTGGGGCTAGGTTTATAGGAGCCGGACCGTGAATAGAGTAGCCTGCCCCGAGCCAATGAGAGCAGGCGTTGGAGTGGACCAATAGGAGCGCGTGTATGCGAGTGTGAGAGAGGGGTCGAGGGCCTCGGGAAGTGCGTCTGGTGGGACATCGGGAGTTGGGTTGATTGTGATCGGGGCCCTGAAAAGGGCCAGGTTAGTGGTCTGGGTGGTTCAGGCAGTGCACTCTGGATTGCTCTCGGTGTCCACGAAGAGTGTGAATACGGGGCTTCCATGACCGGCTCAGGTGAAGTCCATCTTCCCTATTGAAGTTATTGGGATGTAATTCGATCTCGATGGCTTCCCTGATTATCCGATCCATGTAGCCGGTTTTTGTGGAGAGGATGGAAGTATCCCCGAGCTGTATGAGGTGTCCCGTGTTGAAGCGATGTTCAGCAACGGCAGATTTCTCAGGCTGCCCGAGCCGGATGTGGCACTCGTGCTCGCTGACCCTGGCCTCAATAGAACGGCCTGTCTGACCGATGTAAACTTTGCCGCACTCGCAGGGAACGCTGTAAATGCCAGGCGTCTTCAGTCCTAGGTCGTTCTTGACCGGCTGGAGAAAACTGAATTTTCTTTGGCGGAAGACCAACAGTTGAGTGATGTTTGTTCATTTGGTGCATCTACAGGTAAATCATTCAAGCTGGTGTCACTTGTGTATTTCTGAAGTTTATGAGTTGCAATAAGAAGAATTTTGAAGATTTCCTTAACAGAAGTTATTTATAACTCTGGAAAAGCAATCTAAATTGTTTATGTAACAAAGAACTCTACCTAACAATGGGAACCACAGATATTATTAAGACACAATATAATTTATAAATAGTACTTGACATCCATGAAACAAATGTTCTGTAATGCTGACAGTCTACTTAAGAAATTAATAAAATTATTATGTAAAATTGTTACATAATAACACGAAACCTGGGCCCTGTGTGTGTGTGTGTGTGTATGAACAGGATTTTCAGAACCTCGTATAATATAGGTAATTTTATTTTATTGTTTTTATGGAGAAATACTTGACTTGAATTGGAAACATTTTGTAATACTTGGTGCTAAGTCATGCAGTTCCTGCTAGGAAGTGATAGTTACATTTTGGTTCATCAGTGAACACATTGTACATATTTTGTTAGTATGAACTGCAAGATGGTGTTAGTTAATCAAGAGAAGAGCTGAAATGTTAATGTTTAACTAGGTAATGACGTTCATGATAATTTTGTCATTAGATGTGCTTTTGTATAATGGTCCAAGATTCACAAATGTAAGATGTCATAACTGCTTGACGAACAAAATTTTTGGAATGGGATCCTATAAAATTTACTGAACGTTAATCTGCCAGTCCAGAAGATGTAATTATAAATTAAATGTAAAAATGTGCGTGGAGATCCTGGCATTTTACTAAGCTGCACAACTTCAAAGTAGCATGCAGTTGGAAGTCTTCTGAGTTGTTACTCCATGTGGTCTGACCACATTGTGCAGCAACCCAGAGTACCATCATTTATATTTACATCACTGTGAAAACCTCAAATTCTGCTTCAAAGTACCACTTTTAAATAAGACATTCATGTTATCTGTATTATCGTAACACTAAGCTTTATCATCTTGATACAATTGCTGTTGAGTGTAATGAGAGGAACAGGCATGTTAACCTCATCACTTTACTTCTGGCGAGCATGGCTGATAATGGCAAACATTACCGCAAGTCTGTTATAACTGACCGACTTGGTGTAATTACCCTCGGAAAAGTTTGTTTTACGTACCACAGGGAAGTCTGTGATTAATTATTGTATTCACAACAAAAACCTCTACCAAACGTGTGAGTGGTTTGTACTCCTATGTCATATTCAGGAGGTCTCGGTTTAAAGTTTTGAACATGACAGCTTTCTTCCACATCCTTTTCAATTCATTATTCAGTAATAATTGTCACTTGATAGTATATAACCTTAACAGTTGAAAGTGTGATTAAAGGAACAAATAATGAACAAGTAAATAAATAACAAAGATGATATTTAATACCTCCATAGAAGCTGTAACCTTTTTTCCAGAATGCCCATGGACTTTCTGGTGTAACTAATACATTACTTCTGTATTTCAGAGTATGTCCAAGCCAGAGATGTGATAAAGTATACATAATTAAAAGACCTCCCTACCTTACTCAAGTTAAGAATTCAGATACTGCTGAAACAGGTGATGCAGATATTGAACATGAGTCAGTACCAGACCAAATGCAAGAAATGACGGTGCAGATGTTGGAAGAATCCTGTGATTCATCAAATCTTGGTAATAATGAGACTTCTACAGACTGTGACCCTCTGGTGCGTATGAAAGCTGAAGACTCTTGGTCTGCAAGTGTTGAAGACTCAAATTGCTGTATGGACCCAGCTGACACAGTACAAGGCATGAAAGTATATCGGTGTTCTGTCTGTAAAATTGAGTACAATGAAAGACATAAGTTGCTTATCCATGAAATTACACAACACATATTTGAAGAAAAACAAGCAAAAGGAATGTCCGTTCTACATAAGAAATACAAACGAGAGCAAGTTGCGTGCAGTATGTGTAGTCAGATCTTCAGTGGGAAGAAGCCTCTCAGGCGACATATAAAGGAACAACATATTCCAGTAGAAAATATTTGTGACTTCTGTGGTGCGTACTACCAAAACAAAAGTCAGTTGGAGGTTCATCGAAGACTTCACACTAACGAAAAACCATTTAAGTGTGAAACATGTAATATTAACTTTCACTTCAAGAAAGAATTGCAACGACACAAGCGCAGTAGCCACAGACAGGTGAAGTCCCTTACGTGTGCAATTTGCAACAAAACTTGTCCAAATAGAAATGCAATGTGGAGACATGAAAAGATACATACAGATGACAGAAATGTCTTGTGTTATTTATGTGGAAAGGTGCTGTCAAACCCTCAAAGTATGAGAGTGCACATGAGAACTCATTCTAGTGACCGACCATGTTCTTGTCCCACTTGTGGAAAGAGCTTCAAGGATAACGCGTCTGTCAATAAGCATATGTTGATGCATTCCACAAAGAATTTTGTTTGTGATATCTGTGGCAGGGCATTCTATAGCAAGGCCCTAGTAAAGCAACACAAACTTAGCCATTCAGGAGTTAAGCCTCACAAATGTGAGACATGTGGCACAGCGTACAATAGGTTAGGAAATTTGAATCAGCATAAAAAGAAACATGCTGCAAACTCTCAGTCCATAGAGGATCTTTCCCATGAATGCGTCATGTGTGGTAAGAGGATGCGGTCAGAGTTGACACTCAAGTACCACCTGGCAAAACATACTGGAGAAAAGAAGCCGTTTGATTGTGAAGTTTGTGGAAAACGTTTTGTTGCCGTGGATCCGTATCGAGTGCATATGCGTATACACACTGGAGAGCGTCCTTATCAGTGTACCACGTGTGGTAAAACCTTTCGAAGCTCATTTACACTGAAACAGCATGCTGCACTTCACAGGGATGAGTGTCCATATGCTTGTCCCTTTTGTGAACGTAAATTTAAACGACTTCAGTCGTTGATTGTACATAAGCGGACACACACAGGCGAGAAGCCACACCGATGTCCATTTTGTGGACGTGGGTTTGCTCAGAAGGGAGACATGTTAAAACACACCAGAACACACACTAGAGACAGGCCTGCGAGAGTTGTTACAGAAATAGAAAACATATCTGAATTGGCACTTAGTGATTCCGAGATAACTAGCGAGTACCTCATCGATATGCCAATAGTTGAAGTGGAAACTGAAATTCATCCAGAAATGCAATTGGAAATTAATGCTGAAATGCATGATTCATAAGTGACATATTGGTATTTATTTTGTGAGGCAGTTCTAAGTCTGTTTGATCAGTTGCAAAAAAGTTTGGAAGTATTGGTAAAGGCATGTTTAAATTAAATATGGTACTGACAGCATCAGAGTCTGTATTCCTATACAGAATTTCTCTTTATTTTGTTCTGTCAAGTATAAGAATAATTAAATGATATGTGCTGTTTAACTATGTATAATATTAATTGTAACTTGTTTTACTTTCCATATCTTCCTACGATAAAGGGAGCACAGTACCATAGAAGTACATTTATCATTGTTATGTGTAAGTCAGTGTTTGTAATATTTTATGTTGTGGCAAAAATACTTTTAGATTAAGAGCTTTTAGTGAAGTCTGGTTGATGTGCTCAGAATCACAGGATCTAAATACATGGTAATGATTATTTACAGTCATACAGAATATTACCACTTTCATCTTGTTTACTTATCCCATTGCACTTATTTTAAGTTTCTTTCTTTTCTACAGTAGAGGCAAAAGAACCAAATGGGCTTTGGAGGTTGAGGTTACATACCTTTATTGAAGTTACTGAAGATTATTCAACATAGGGCTTCTACATGGCAGAGTAAAGGCCGCCATTCACGATCGCTCCAGATGGATGACATCCGAATGGATGACGTCCAAACGGATGTCGTCCAAAGAGGTACTACATTCACGGTCGCGTCACGCCAGTCGCGGTTTGTTGTCCCTCTGTGAAGTGCGTGGTGTTTGCGATGGACGAAGAATTGGTACTAGCTACGGCAGTATGCCTGTATATTAAAAGGAAAAAACCAAAACGAAAGTGGTCAAAGCAATGGCTCTTAAATAGAAGCAATTTAAGTCCTTATGCTCCTTTCTGAAGCAACTTCTAAGGGAATTTTCTTTGTTGGCGGTAGGATCTTTGGTTTTAAATAAAACCACCAATTCTTCCATTGCTAAGCTTCTTTTAGCTTTATCATGATAGTCTTCATTACTTATCTGCCACAAACATGGCAACTCTCTATATTTATCAATCACCTCAATAACAAACTCACGACCCGACATTATACAAGTTTGGACTTCACTGGACGAAGGCTCGTGGCAGACTGGCATGAGAATGGACCACGTTTCCGCCACTCACGAACCGATTTGGAGTGGCTCGATCGCCGATTCCCCCATTCACGATACGATGGCGCGATGGAGTGATGGAGCGATCCGATGGATTATGGCTCGACACAATATCCAAACGAGCCCACCACGCCACGCCAATGGACTTCAGTTTCCGCATTCACTGTACAATTTTGGAGCGACACCGCGCCATTTGGACGAATGGAGCGATCGTGAATGGCGGCCTTAAGAAAGTGTGAAATTTCAACAGCCACCATATGACAGTAAATGGGTCTTCATGTTTGAGCATGCACAGATATGTTCTGCCATGCATTCACAGAGAATATGAAGGGCAGTGAGTCTGTTCAGTTTGCCAAATATTGTTATTTTGAGAACTCATTACACCATAATGTTGTGATTTGAAGAGTGAGCAGTCCCTAAGTTTTCCGTACAACTGCACAAGACTTCACAAATTTACCGCGTGATTAGCGAAGCTCAATGAGACAAGGCCCTGGGTCACGCTACAGTGTACTAATTGTTTAGGCATTTAAAGGAGGGCCAACAGCCACAAAAAGAAACACTACCAGTAGCTCCTAATGTGGTCACAGCATGATTTCTTTACAGAAAAATTTCATGACACTACAGAGATGTTCTTCCCTCATTAGAATTCAAAAGCCGCATAAGAAACTTCTGAAAGCCTCCTAGGATTTTTTGTTGTGTTCTCTGTACTCATATGGTAAGTCTTCAAAGAAATCAATCTGCAAGTAATAATGTCATTATAACAGTTCAATCTTTGCTCATAAATAACATGTTCATACTTGGGTGTCATTAAGCATAGTCAAACCATTGAAATTCATTAAATATTGAAGACATTTAACATTAAAATCATAAGTTTCCAGATTAATATGCTGTACATTTTTCAATGCCATATATGGAAGTATTAAATACAATTAAATATATTTGGTGCTGTTTCAACATCTGACGTATAGTGCCGAACCCTGAAGGTGGGGCTGTTGCTATATTATACAATATATTGCTGATTGTCTGGGGCCCAATTACCTGTGGAATGGATTAGTGAATTATCCGTGGTCTCAGATTGGCTGTAATATGTGCTTATATTTTTATTAACTACTCACAGCACTGTTTTATATGAGTGTAACTTGACTCACTACGTGGGTATGCAAGAAAAATAAAAACAAGTTAGGCTAACAGAAAAATACAAATTTGTGGATTTTCTGATAAAAATGTGTGTATCTGTTTTGCTTACATTGATAATGATACTTCTAATAAAATATAATTTGAGTTAACCGTGTTTCTCGATTATCATAGCCCTTACTTCCCCCAATTACAATGGATAATCAGCACTCTACTGTACAAGCAGCATCCCTCCTTTTCATGCGTGCTCATAAAGGATCAGCACCAAGTTGCTATCCTATACTTTCATCATACTGATGATAACAGGTTCTATTTGTAATCTAAATAGCAAATTTGTTAGGTTTCTGAAGCAGTCAGTGTTATGTTTCTTAGTCTTAGTGCATTTTTCTTATTTTATAATGCTCATGATATCATGCCCCCATGTCTGTCCCACCCACACACCTTTTAATATTAGCAAAAAATTTAAAGTTTTAGTATTAAATTCACAACACCAGAGGTAACCACACATTTTTTTCTATTTAATTTGCTATCAAGTTGGTGAACAAGTGGATCTGCCAAGGTGGGGATGCTTTATGTGGTAATAGATTATCAAAGAATTTTTTTCAGTGTAAAATACAATCGCAGCTGCACAGAAATCTTTAACTTCCATGTGATGGTGATACTGAACGATGAGTTATACAAGTGAACTTTGTATAAAATGTTTTTCATGTTCGTTTTGAACATGGCAATGGCATGAAACTTTGAGGTTATATCTGAGAAATATTTTATCAGAAACTGTACAACTGGAAATTGTGCACAGAAATTAATTACTAAATTAAATATTTTTTAATTTATTATTCCCCTAATCTCACCAGAAGTAAATCATGCAATACAGATTCTCTTTGGAACATTTTATTGTGGTGACATTATTCCAGAAAGTTTTCCATTTTTAATTTAAACTATCTACTGAAAATAAAGGGCACCAAAACATGAATTTACAAATAGTTCTATGAATTACTGGAGGTCATTTTTAAGTATTTATTTAGTGCCTTATGGACAGTGAATTGTGTGTAATAGTTCTGTAATATTCCATATTAAATACCACCTTGTGGAAACATGTGATATGTGCTCCTTTTTGTCTGTCTTTTTAAGTTTACACATTTTTACTCTTGGGTTTTTTTGTATAAATAATTTATAATTACAGATCATACACATACATAACCATACATTTATTTCTATACATATGTCATAGTTAACACAGTTTACACATGTATTTTGATATGTATAAATATGTTCTAGAATACATACAGACAATCAATACAGAACATCTAGTTACATACAGTAATGTTTATCATTCAGAACTTTCCACTAGAAACCCATTTCCAGGGAGTCTAATTTATCCTAAAACCCAGAACCTCCACCACTTTTTTCTCTCTCTTTATTCCTTTCAGAGGTTAAAATGTAGATTTTAATTTTCACAATTCTGTCTCAGTTTTCTAAAACTTGGAAACTACACAGTTTTACCTACAAGCATTGTGCATCTCTGTGATGTAACATTTAATGTGGAAAATAAATGGAAACTTTAACATCTGTTAAGAGGCATATCAGAGTGAACAGATGAAGAGTAAAGTTTTTTAATTTATTTTACTTTAGTTGTTTACATTATTGATCATTGGTAATATAACTTGAGGGTTCAACACCAAACTCTGACAATGGATCATATCTTGAGCCAGTCTATGTTTATGTCTAAACACCTTTAAAATCCATTTTTTTTATTATCCTCCCATGTCAGTTTTCTTACTAGTTGCTTTACAGAGGTTTTCGTGCAAAAATTGTGTAAACATGTATTTCTCTCATGGGCAACATATTATGTCTAAGGTTATACCGAGCCCCTGACGTTTCAGGTGTGTCCAGGAACAGGGAACTGCGTGGGAAGTAAGTAGGCAGCTTTGCATTGGAAATATAGAGGTTATAACCATTTCTCAATGCCTACTTACTTCCCACCCACACTGTAGTTAAAGGGTTATGATTCGCGTTGAGGGTCACAATGCAAACATTACTTATGTTCGAACAGTGTCCATGATTCAGGACAAATAATACATTAGACAAAAAAAGCCAGCAGATTTCAAGATGTGATAGTGCAAACCCCATGTTTCTAGCCCCACTTGTTGATTTGTTACGTCTGTTTAAATCAGATCATACCTTATCGTGCGTTTTGTTTTAAACTGTCGCAATTCCGACTTCTAAAAAAATACACCTTTAATGCCGGTGAAATGGTATTGAATTTGTGGGTTATTCTTATATGAACACATCGGTTCAAGAACAAGAGTTGCTGTTCTCTGTAGCCTAACAAGGGACTTCGGACATCGGCGATCAGTCTGGAAAAGTCGTACAAAGGGTTTTGTTGTATCTGTTAGTACAGATAATACCAGCCTATTGGGAATGGCGTTGTGAGCAATGTTATATTACAGTTTAATATTCTTTTCTTTGCAAAGATTGTGACATCGCAGTCCAGAGTTCGATTCTCGAACTCGCTTCCGTAAGATATAGTATCCAGACTGGTTAATTTGGCAATCTTCTGATTTTATACAAAACGAAGAGTGTAATATGGGTCTTTATTTCATTCACCTCTTATTAAATGTTAGTATTATAGATTATTTGAAGGCTTTGTTATCTTTTGTGGATTAGGCTGCTTTCCTTCAAGGAAGCGTTTCAGCCTCAACCCATTCAGCAAAAGAGTCATAAAACAAATCTGAAACAACCAGGGGAGCGTGTTTACCGGATGTTATTTATTCTTCCATGTGAAAAATTTTGAACAAGCACCATGCTGCACTTTAAATAATATGAAGCTTACATTTTGCGATTAGTTTCCGAACGGAGAAGACGTATGTGTCATTTAACTGTTTTGTGAAAGGCTGAAGATGTAATTTTAATCCGTCTGAAAATAATTAACCCGAGAAATTGTGCTAAATTACGATTTCCTCCGCTTCAAGTTTGGAATTGTGTAAGTAAATTTTAAGTATTAATTAGTCTTGCGGTGTTTAACAATTATTTTGAATCATTTAAATTTCTACATGTGCTAAATTAAGAAAAGTACATACAGTGGTGACGGTAGTAGTGTTGGTTGTTATGAAGTATTGCTTATTCAAAATATATGGGTCATAAGATGATTGAATGAACAGAGGACTAGGAAAGTGACGATGACAGTGACATTACAGGTTTTCAAGGTAGATACGTCTATGATGACTATGACAGCCCATTAGCTGTTCCTCTGGATTAAAACATAATAGCAAGGTGTATTTCATTGGTTTGTTTTGTATGCGTTCACTGGTGGTACTTACATTAGCCAACGTGCAAATGCAAATTATTTGATGACGAAATAGAAGAATTTCCTCAACAGAAACGCATAAAATATCCATATAAATAAGTTTGGTAAAATCGGATCGAAGTGCTACATTTACGTAGAAATCACACTGTTCCCACACATACATACGAATGAGGAGTGCAAATTAGTGACTCCTAATTGACTGCCTTCGAACGTTAAGATCCGTGAATCGTGTAAAAACCAATCAATTGCATTTAATCAGCTTTAAAGTTCTATGAGAACTGTATTAATTACTTGTTATGTAACATTATTCATTTCCCACAGAATTCATCTCTTAATTCCAGATATGAGCTTTATATGTGTGACAAATAGCTGTAATTGTGTCTGTCCAGAATTTCTGAAATTAGAATTTATGTACATTCCTCAGATCTTCATAGTACAAGTCGAAGGGTGTGGAACATATCACAGAATGAATATGAACATTTCACACAATAAAGTACCCAAACAAAATTTTATAATTTCATATTTATAGTATTTAATAAGTTTTACATATTATCAATTTGTAAACCAAGGAATTTAGTTGTTAATATTTCTTCAATTGCTTTTTGTCATAAGCTATTAAAATTGGTATTGTATTATTATTATTAGCAAATTTCATGAAGTTTGTCTTGTTAGAATTTAAAATGAGTTTATTAGCTTTAAACCATTGTTCAGGCCAGCAGGGACATTTAATGTAATTCAGAAAGTAGTCGCTATCAGGATGATAAACAGAAAAACAAGAAATTGATATATAATAGGAAAAGCAGAGGACCAAGTATTGAACCTTGAGGAACCTCAAGTTTTACAATTCCCAAATTTGAATATGAATTTGAATTAGGAGATTTAAGGGCATTATCAGTAAGGGCACATAATATTTCATCTAAGAGTTTGTACAAAGCTTTATTAGTTGACATGTCTTTTCTAAATCCAAACCGTTCGCCTGTGATGATTTTGTTAGAGTTCAAGAAATAAATTACTTGTTAGCAAAGTTTTCTCAAGTAATTTGGAAAATTATGAATGTGATGATGTAGAATTTTTCATCTTTTTATACAGAGACTTAAACCTTGTATATCTAAGTCATTCTGGGAAGGTTCCTTCAATAACTGACTGATTATGGAGGTAACTTAAAGGAACAATAATACAGTTTGAAGATTTCTGTCTTAACATCTGTTAACATCGACCAGACTACACAGCACAACAACCCAGAAGACAGAAATCTTCATACTCTGATGACAGAGGCAGTATGACCTCTGAAACGTTGGTAAACATCGACCAGACTACACAGCGCAACAACCCAGAAGACAGAAATCTTCATACTCTGATGACGGAGGCAGTATGACCTCTGAAACGTTGGTTAACATCGACCGGACTACACAGCGCAACAACCCAGAAGACAGAAATCTTCATACTCTGATAACGGAGGCAGTATGACCTCTGAAACGTTGGTAAACATCGACCAGACTACACAGCGCAACAACCCAGAAGACAGAAATCTTCATACTCTGATGACGGAGGCAGTATGGCCTCTGAAACGTTGGTAAACATCGACCAGTCTACACGGCGCAACAACCCAGAAGACAGAAATCTTTATACTCTGATGACGGAGGCAGTATGACCTCTGAAACGTTGGTAAACGTAGACCAGACTACACGGTGCAACAACCCAGAAGACAGAAATCTTCATACTCACCGCTGTGAAAACCTCAAATCTTACACAATAATATAGTTTGATCAAGATTAAAGTAATTTTGACAAAATTCCTTCATAACCATGTGAATTTTCTGATTTAACAAAATTAATGACATTTTTTATTTCATTTGTCACCGCAGGTGAACAATTTATATCTGGGAAGGTTTTAGAGATTGTTTCGGTCATGTATTGCATTGCCTCTTCCTCTGTTGGGATCTTTGCATTGATTTCCAGTTTTCATTTCTTTGATGGGTTATAAATGCGGTCATTTATTAGTCTAGTTTGTTTCCTGCAACTGTAATTTCATGTTATTTATCAATATTAGTCGTGAGTCATGGTTAGTCCATTTATCACTGAACTTAATAATGATCTTTCCAAGTGTTTTATATAAAACCATTATCAATGGCCATTTTGATCTTTGTTCGGAAGTTAAGTTTCGATATGAAATTAAATGATGGTTAAAATGTATGTGATGGAAGATTTTAATTCCAGTTGTGCAGCACAGTATTTTAAATCTTGATAAATACAGAGATTCATTATGTCTATCTGATAACATTTTAGACTATTACTGTCAACGATTCTCTCCATACATTAGACGTTTCCTACATAAACTAGCTCCAAGAATATAGTTGTTGAAATTGACTTGTAAAATTTTTGGTACCTTCATACGGTGCTCAGTTAAATGTACTCTTTAACAGCGATTAATATAATTCATCACTTATATTTGACTAACCTCTTTGTTCCGATGGTACACTGACAGATTATAATTTTTGAATTCTTAGTTCTGAACTGGCTGATTTATTGAGGTTTCTTTGATGTGTTTATTTCTGCATTTAGATGTTATCCCTTAAAAGTCAATGATCTTGCATCAGTGATCACAGGAATCTTACTAGTATCTGGCTTATACCTAGTTTTGTCAGTAGTGAGTTGTACAAGCATCTTTTGCATCTAGGATTAAGATGCAATCCATGCCTAGAGTGATCATACCTGTCCAATGATGATACATGAGTCAATCGAGTGTGGGACTTGTTCGTAGTCCGGAGTACGAACTCCTCACCCCTGTTCATATGAGGATGGTCATGTGACTAAAAATAGATTCTGATCTTCATCTAAACCATTCTGTTTTAGAACATTTGAAAATCTGTTTATACCTTTATGATTAGAAGAGAAATTTATTGAAATTGACATATTAGTAACATCCAATCCAAAGCTCTCAAGTGATTTTGGAAATTAGGTTAAAAAATTCACAGTTGGTTTTCTGAACCTGTAATTTTGCAGTTATACAACAGATAATAGGTCCCGCGCGGTCTGAGGCATCATGCCTCGGACCAGTGATACGGAATGCGCGCTGGTTTGAGTCTCGGGGGAGAAGAAATTTTCTCATGAGCTTTCGACCAGTGTATGGGACCGGTGCCAACCCAGCAAAGTGAGGAAATTGGGGAGCTACAATGAGTAGCGTAATCCGGACATGAAAACTTGCAATGGCTGGGGGTTCGTCGTGCTGACCACACATCACCCTATATCTGGTTGGATGATCGTTCACCTCTGCTTAGGCATGTGAACGTGAGGCCAGCAGTCAAGCTAGTTGGCTTTGGCTCTCTGGAGATGTTACGCCACGGATTTAATTTTTTAACAGATAATAGAGACAAGTCTTGGGTTTTATTCATATTGAAAACACAACATGTTTGAAAAGTGTTACAATGGGATAATGTTTCAAAGGACTAATGAAGACGGTAAAGAATATCTGCGACAAATGTGAAAACAGTGTGGTCATCATCAACCATTTATTACAACAACGTTATAAACTTCACTCTTTCTTCTAAATCAGTTCATTCTGAGTCATTCATATTTTTACTGTACACAGTGCTTTTTTTTCTGAAATGTAAAAAATATCAGACTAGTATTAATAATAAGAATTTCCAATTGCTTTTAATGGGCTGCTCTCCTAGTTACATAGTTGAAATTTAGTGGAAGTATTTTATTTCCTGTGTATAGGTTCTTGAATTCTCTAAAAATATACCTACAAAGTTGTACTATATTGTAACTGAGCTTGTTGGGTAGCCTATTTGACCATCATTGATCTGAGTGTTTACTGTCAGATCTCTGCAGGGTTCCTTCATTGTTTCACAAAGCAACAGTTTCTAATGAAATCGTAGCCCTTTCACCGCTTACATGATATATTAAGTCACCAATCTGTCGTAAGTAACAGAAACTTTAGGTTAGCATTGAAAGGTTTATTTTTGTAAGCTGTCACCATGGTGATCACAGACATGCTCCATAAACTCACTTCGAGATTTATAAAGCACTTTCCCGCATAGTTCACATCCAACAGGATGATCTGAATGGTAAGTTGTCTGATGTAAAATGAGATTACTTTTTACCAGAAACATCTCGCCACAGTACCGGCATGGATATATCCTTTCGTTAGTTTCTCGAAATGCGTGTTCCAAACACAAACTTTCAACGTCACAATTTAGATATGATTCATCACTTATTGAGGTATAATTTTCATTTCTTTTGTTGTCTCCCACTGTTGATGAATCACTATGATAATCTTTATGATGAACAGAATCTGTATTTCCAAGAGATAAATATTCACAGGTGTTTGTTACATTTTGTATTTTATCTTGTTTTATATCTACAGTTTCATTTGAGTTATTGCATAGAATGATATTTGACGTCCTTGAGTGAGCTGCTGTTTCTTGCAATTTAGTTGTGAACTTATTTGTATTTGGTACGTCTAACATTCTGCTAGCCTGCAATGATAACTGTGAAGTGATCTGACACTTTGGTAGTGGATTTGTATCATTTCTCATTGTCTTCAAAGGACATGTCTGTATTTCAGTCAGTGGTGAGTCCTCCTTTTTTATGCGTGGTGAACTGTTTGCTGAAGAATCTGCCCCTGATAAACTTTTAATTTCTTCAGCATTACAAATGCCTGGGTGACTCTTCAATCCTGCCTCTGCACTGAGTTCCACAGTTCTGAAACAACACAGATAATGGTTGATAATTTAACAAATGATGAGGATAATGGCAGAAGAGTGGTTTTATGTTTTATTTGTTGAAGTACGTCTTCTCCGACTTTTTTTTTTATGGAATCACAGTGTTTGTTTCTACCTGAACGCAAAAGGATTCAGTATATAATTCACATACCGATAAAAGTTTACAATTTGTTGAAATAATAACAGGCCAATGATCAACCACATTTAGAGCACATCATATGCCCATTTTTTCACTACATAATGACACTTACTGAACAGCATGGGGATTTTCATCGCCGTATTCTTAAATTTTTCATACTGACATGACCACGAAGGTAAAACCATGCTTCATCACTTACGAATAGCAACTGTAGATCTAACAGTCCATGCACATTTTGCAGTAACCAATAGTAAAAGTGAATCTGGTTGTCAAATTCATGCAGTTATTTTATACAGGAAAAACTGAATTAGTCTTGTGCCTCTGAATGCAGGTTCCAAAGAAACATCAGTTTCTTGTGCTAGATGCATTGATGATTTAGAGGACTAATCACTAATGTGTCAGACTTTTTCTTCAGTCAGCACACACCTCTTGGATTGTCTCTTATTGTCACACACTGAACCCATGGTCTACCACGTTTTCACAAGCTTAGATACATGCAACTTCGTGGGAATTTACAAATGGACCGTCAATAAAAGATTCTGCTGTAAACACTTTGCTGTTAAATTGTAAACTTCACTGCAACAGAAAGGAATGAAGACAGACAGACACAAATTTGGACCACGGAAGAACCACCTACCAGCTACATACTCTGAGAATGACCCATTTATCACATCAGCGAGATAAGGACTGACTGCCAGCAAAACAACTTTATTTTTGGTGTTATAAAGTTTCCTCCTCAATCGAATGTCATGTATCTCAGTTCATGCGACGAACTCCTGCAATTTTTGTATCTTTCTCACACATCCCAAAGAAATAGCTACACTTTAGATCTTAGAAATTTTTAAGTCTCTAGGCCCAAACTCATGCTATTTGTTATTTTGTAACTTGGAATCTGTCTATATAATAAGCAAGTGTTGGACGCTTGGTGATCTTCTGTTGGTGAGGGATTTTGGGTCTTATGAGACAATATTTATGAATGGATGTGTTGTTATTACTGTTGCCATGATAATGCTGTTAACAGATTTTGGGCCTCATGGAATAATATTTATTACAATGTGATTTTCATCCATTGTCTACTAAATGCACATATTTCATAATTAAGTAGAGATAAGTAATTATTTTAATTTTTACATGCTGGTTTGTTATACTTTTCAATAAAAAATGATTTTTTTAGTAAGACTTTTCCCATCATGACTTGAATATGAATTGTTTGAATTTTGTCCATTGGATTGGAAGTGTTTGAAAACTGATACAGAGTAATCCGATTGGATTGCGACCTGTTTCACATAAATCGGAACTGGTGTGATACATGCATATATATATGGTGACCTGTTGTTTTGGAGTACTTCACCTTTTTCTCATTTTGAGTATGTTACATGAATAAAATAAATATTAATAGCATGTTAAGAACATTTTTAAGTACAATCTGAGAAACATACGCAGGCTTAGGTTTGAGTGGTCGTCTTCTTGTGGGTTGATGCACCTCTGAAATTATTTTCCTAGCTGTTTCTGGAACATATGAAAGACAATACCACAGAATTATTACTGGGTGAGCGCATGTCCTTATTCAAATGTGAGCAATCGTGCTTATGCAATGATAGTACAAAAATGTTTAGCATACATTCAAGCATTTACAACATATTTGCCAACCTATAATTATGTGGATATTGATAAGATATTATGACTGGCTGTTAACATGTGGAAAACTTGTATTTTAATACTAAATTTGCAGTTCTTTGTGGTCCCGAGCTTAAACTAACAATGACTATCCAAGCTGTATTACATTTGCGTGTTTTATTGCGGAAATCACGTTCCTTCAAGGCTCTGTTAGAAGCTAGTAGGGAGGTTGGTCTGGAAGTAACCTATCTATATGTTCATGTCTTGTGACCAGAATCTCCAGGACATCTTGTAAACATAGTTACTAAATCCTTAGAAAATGTGGTAAATATTTGGGAATTATGTTAACATGTCAGAATTGAATTTATTAAGAAAATAAGAGCAGATTATATTTGGATAATGCTTGCTACCACGCAGTTCAGAATATTTTGTTTTCCCAGCTGCTATCTAAGAATTTGAAGATTAAAATACATGTATATGAAACTATAATTGTGTTGTCTGTTGTTTTCTATGGGCATGAAACTTGGTGTCTGATATTATAGGAAGAAAACTGATTGAGGGTGTGGAGGAGAGAATTTGACCTAGGACGGATGGGCCAATGATGGATACTACAGTTATGGTTTGTACCGAGTAGATGGTGAAATATATGATTCATGAAGTGGCAGGGTAGATGCTGGAGAAAACTGCATAATACAGAATTTATGATAGAAAGCCCGAAGGGAAGAGATCACTCGTATGACTTAATTAATTAGAATAGATCTTAGGAAAATAGGGTGTGGGGGTGTAGACTGGATTCATCTGAATCAGGATAGGGTCTAATGGCAAAAATATGGTAATAAATCTTTGGATTACATGCAAGGCAGGGATTTTCTTGACTAGCTGAGTGACTATCAGCTACTGTAAACAACATTGTTTTTCAAACACTTACTTAAAATGTTCCATTTTTGCTGAGAATTCAAAGGTTCCAAAAACAATGTACAAACAGGCACAGCACATAGTATATGTTGATGAGTAAAAGCATTTTACTGACAACTTTTAAGGGGATACAAATACTCGTACAGTGAGAAGACCACGGTAGGTGTGCGCATATGCACAAGACATCCAAACAAAAATGGCACCAAGATCAGAGTTGGACAATTACACAGATGTGAAGTGTGATTCATTTTATGCATGCATAGGGCAAAACACCATCGCAAATTTGTCAGGACCTTACTGCCATGATGCAAAACAGTATGATCATGCTCTAAGATGTTACATCTCACATGGCCTGGCAAACCCAATAGTGTTTCCAACAGTATGAGTGGGAGGTTTCGCAGTGCTGATATGGTATCCTCAGACTTTTATCGCTTTGGACCCCTCAGATGGCATTTCATATTAGGGTAGCAATCTGTGAATGATGATGATGATCTTGTGGTACTAATGACCTGGTTATAGGTACTTCACCTGATTTCTCTGCAAAGGGCTTCAGTCCACTGGTTTCCTGCTGGCACAAATGTGCCAACATTGTAGTGATTATGTAGAAAATGATGTCCGCAAGCAGTTGTGTCTCTGCTGTGTCTTTGTGTACCTTACTTTCAGAACATCCATAGCATATTTAGTTAACAGCAGATTATCATTTCCCTAATCCAAGAGTTACAGCTGATATAATGCATAAAGGCTTTACATCTAACCTCCTTTGATCACTTAGGGCCAATGCATTTTCCAACATTAAATATCACCCGCATTGTTTACTCTATCTGCACAAAATTATTGAAAACTTTTATGCTTCATTATAGTTCCTCCTGGACAACTTGCAATCTTTACATTTATCCTGCATTATTAATTGATTTGCAGTAAGAATTACAGTAAAATTATGACTTACTGGACTTTTTCTGTTGATGCTGTGAATTGGTTTTAGATTCTTTTGTGTGTGCATAATTAGGTTTTGGAAAACATGTTGGCAAGGCATTCCAAACCAGTTTCTTCTTACTACTATTCATGAACATATCATCATTAAAATGTTCCATACACAAATATTTTGTATGGAGGACGTCCGTGCTCAGCATTTTCAGATCTTCTCGCTCAGCATTAGTTAACCACAAGAGGGCCCTGTACATTCAGTAGAAGATTAATTACTTATCAGATTTATGAACTGTAATAAGCCTACCATGCACTATTGTACTTTGTTGAAGAACACATGTTATTCCCATAACCTGATGCATTTCGGAAGAAACAGATTCCATAATCAGGTAGGGATATCCACTGACTCCAAGTCCCAAAATACATCATATTTTTATGATGAAATAAGTATATTACCTGTGGTTGTTGATTAGAATGTTAATGGCTGAAACTACCACTTTAAAACACACAAATTTCCAAAACTCTTATTACCAAATGTAAACTGCATATTCCACTTGTATTTACCATCCCCCATGGATATAGCCCATTCCCAAAGACTGCGTGTGCCCTAGAGCCTTCTGAATACAGCAGTGAAAAAAAAAAATCAAATGCTTCAGCTAGGAGTCATACTCTGGCCTGTCTACTTTACTGAAATTATTTCAACTTTTCATTGAGTTACATTTCCAAAAAGGAACTCTGTGGTTTCAGTAACATAACATAACAGTGTAATAACACAGAATGTTACACGTGATGAAAACTACTAGAGAAACTCATCAAATGTCATTCAGTGCAAACTGATGTGAGCATCATTGACTTGCCCTGCAGATATTCCACTTCAGTCCACAACTGATACAGCATATCCAGAGCTATATCTGTAATTATGCTGTAATTCATCATCACAAACTGGCAACACACTGAATTTTTCTCTGCAGACAATCAGTTTAAAAACTCTCCATCTTGCGGAGAGATGGTAGATGACAATGCTGACAACTTGTGCACACACAAAACCAAGAATTTCATTCAGTCCTATAATTACTGCAGGATATGTCATAAAGCACTCTGTGGTACATGGAATTTAAGTTTATCATGATTGTTCAAAGACGCTTGTAGTAAGTGGATGCAAGGAATGATCCAACTGACACATCCACTCATCAGTGGTATTGACAGTTCCAAGAAATGGGCAGCACTGTGAAAGAAAAATCACCAGGTAGGCCATGCACTTCAGAAGATGAAGCAGAACACATCAAAAGTAACATTTCAGCGCAGCTCAAAATGTTCTGTCTGACAGGTTAGTTGCAGACTGGACCTTCCAAAGAGTTTAGTTACTGACGTGCTGCACGAAAGACTGAAACTGCATGCATACAACATCCAATATAACCAAAAGATAAATTTTGACAGGCTGATGAAGACTCCAGAGAATTCTGATGATGCTACATTCCATAAAAGTGGTGTAATAAACCACTATAACTGCAGAATGTGGGAGTGGGAACCTACATGCTATAATGGAGCATGTTCATGACAACCTCAAGTAAAATGTATGCAGTGTGTTATCAAGTCAGACCACATTACTGGGTCCTTCCTCTACACTGAGAATACTATCATTAGCACAGTTTACTTGAATATGTTATGAGCCGGGATAGCTCAGTCAGTATAGTGACTAGCTACGGGCTGGACGACCGGGGTTCGATCCCCGACGGGGGCAGAGGATTTTTCCTCTAGCCTCTGCGTCCAGACCGGCTCGCTCTGGGGCCCACCCAGCCTCCTCTACAATGGGTACCGGGGTCCTTTCCCTGGGGTAAAGCCGGCCTGGGCGTGATGCTGACCACTCACTCCCATCTAGTGCTGAGGTCAAGGAAGAGAGGAGCTATACCTCCACTCACCCCAAACGCCTACATGGCGTATAGTGGGACAGCTTTACTTTACTTTTACTTGAATATGTTACAGACCTTTGTGTTCCGCAAGATAACTGAAGTTGACAGCCTCATTTTCCAACAAGATGGCACTCCATTACATTCTGATGCCATGGTATGCACTGCTCTAGACGACCAATTTAAAGGTCGACAAAATGACATGGCAGGGGGCTTCATGAAAGACATCATCTAGAGAGATAAAATACAGCAAATTGCTGACTTGCAATGATGGATGAAAGTGGTTACTGCTGGTGCACCTCTAGATATGCTGGCTACGTGTGAAATACCATTATGATGTCTGCAGTGCAGTGCAGTGCAGACTATTTCAAATTTTAATGACTGACACTAATACATGATGAGTTTCCCTAGAAGTTTTCATCACATGCAACACCGTGTTCATAGTGTGGATATATATTTATATTTTGGACATTCTGTATATCAGAACTCATCTATTTTAATTTACTATGTTGTTCAGTCTGCATATTCATCAAGTAATAAACTCAATGCTTAGCTAATAAAATGTTACCGCAGACAAAGATAATTTGTTGTCGGTCAGTTAAAAATATATTTATATTGGACCCTTGTTACAAAATGCAGTCTTTCTTACTCCTTAAGTATCTTTCATGTCTCTAGCTTTACTTCAGAAACGGAATGAAAGGCTGCAGGATTCGAACACAACATGCATTGTTATGGCACAAAACTAAATACTCATTATGAATTATTAGAATTGTTTATATGATTTCACTGTCAACACTTGCAACTGTTTCCCTATCACCACGTAAAGTTGCCCATTCGCTTACGATAGGCATAATATTGCAAAATATCTTATTAAACATTCATGAAACTGAATAAATTATCATACAATGCATATATAAATGGCATATTGCTTGCTTACTTACTAAAAATCAAAATAGGTTAGGAAATATACACATAGCACAACAATTCTGTATTTAGATTTCACTTCTGATGCTCACTTATGAATGGGGGAGCAGGCAGCACATGCACAAGGATTTCCGGGTAGGACAGACCTGGTGTGATGTCTTGGCAACCATAAAATTCAGCCCTATCTCAAAGAAAACACAATGCATCACCATTACAAAGATCAATTAGTTAATGCTGTTAAAGTGAAAATGTTACGTTAAGAGAATGCTCTTATGTAAAGAGGTTATTAAAAAAACTGATTTAAATTGAAACAGAAATGGTTCATTCCACAATTTTCCATAACCCCCCCCCCCCAAACAATATAATTTTATAAAAATCAATTTAGTTGTTATGGAGAGATGGAGCTACTGTATTAGGTGTCCCACTTGTCAAGCAAACATGAGTATGGTGCCCGTAAGCATGCTTAGTACTTAATATAGAAAAATAAAGAACTGTCACTGACCTGTTTGGATCTTTTGGAATTCTAAATAAGGAAATACCAGGAGATTTCTTTGCATTATTACCACACCATCGAGCAATGCAGTATGTACGACCGCTACCTTTTGACTCATTGCAAATATGATCTACTGGTGAAGATGCATTCGAAGACTTCTTAATGAAACTGCTTTTATTACTGTTATTCAGACATGTTTTTGCAACTGATAAGGCTGAGGATTTTGATCTTTTTCGGATGAAAATTTCTGCATTTGAAAAACACTCAACATTCTGGCAGTCAGATGTAGTTGTCACAGTTTTGTCAGGTACAATCAATTCATCTTTTATGATGCATGGCTTTTGCCTCCCTTCTCGAGATGCAGATTCAAAACTGGCATTGTTACAGGATACATCTGCTATCCTATGTTTTGTGTTTCTCTGTAAAGGAATTGGCAATTTCATATTTATATTTTATTTCACATGTTTCAGTATTGAAAAAGAACAACGTTGGATTAGTTCTGCTATAATTCAGGTAAATTTAAAATTGTTTTATGAAGTTCTTACCTGAAAGCAATCAACATTAGATATAACATGAATCTTATTTTGTGCTTCAATACAGGTTTGGATGAAATTATGCCAGTGACTTATCTCATAAGTACACGTGCTGCATACACACTGCTGCAAATTATCATTTTCATCTACCTAGAATTAAAATGTCACATTCAAACTGTATTAGTACTTGAAGAGCACATTCTCTAGGAGAAACATTTGGTTGGTTTCATATCTCAGCATTTTCCAGCACTGACCCTAATTGATGCATTTCATTATTTCTAAGCTCTTGTTATATACCATAAAAATTTGTGGTACAAACTGAGCCAAAAATATGAAAAATTAATTAGCTAAGAGACTCTTGCTGTTTGAAAAGAGCAGTAATTTTATAATTTTACATTTAAGAACATTATGGAATGGACATAGGAGCAACGTAATACTACTGTGTCCACAGTTGTCCTCCATTTTTTTCACCAGTAATATGGTTGTGGTCATGCTCTGCAAACATACTACCAGGTTTCTAATTTATGATGGGTCCAGGTCTCATAGTGAATTACAGCAAGCTCCGCACATAATGGAGTGGTATAACCTGATTATTTGCTGCCAATTTTCATGTCTGATCTAATACAAGTCTGCAAGCTTGCTGGGTCTTCTTAAGAAGTTACATATAAAAAATTTAACCTTCCTGTATCTTATTTGCAGAGATACAGCATTTTAAAATTTGAAGTTTTATTTAATTCTGATTCACTAGAATGCTTATAACTATGATACTGATTAAGATAGTGACCAAATTATTCTGCTAATTGAAAGCTCTTAAGTGGGGCTTTCATTTGGTATTCCACTAATAATATTTTAGAGCACATTAGATTTTTACCTCGATGACCTTACTTTATGAACAATGTATCGCTAGATTTATGCAAAGATTTTCCCACACCACTATGTGTCATTTAAATACATCTTTGGACAGTTTCATGTTGGTACATGAAAATGATGAGAAGATATGACTTTCTTTCTGTTAGTGGTCTGATATTATAATGAATCGTTAGGTATGGTGAGTCATGTTCTGACCTCTACAGACATGCTGCAGGGCATCATGATTCATCTGCGATTTCAGTTCACAAATTTTTCTCGCCAACTTAAAAAACTCCCCTAATCTGCCAATCCTCCTATCCATTTTCAATGTTAATTTCTTCTATGGTTATAAACAAGGATGTATTTGTGATTGTGCTACAGTATGTTTACTAGTAGTGGAGATGAAGTAGGTTGAAATAAGGGTAAACCTTTTGTTTCAGGTTCCTAATTTTTGTTGGTTTCTGGTATAATTTTTATAAATTTGTTGAGAAACTTTAAAAGTATTGCCCTTCTGTCACATCTGAACGATAGCACTTCCCTGGTTATTAGGCTTAATACAAAGTCTTCTATGATAAACATGGTCATTTTAATTTCAACATTTATCTTTGCATCATGAAAACCTTGGTAACAGCTTCATTTTACAAAATTCCTGAATAACAGGAGACTTTACCCAAGCAATACTTGCCTTGAAAGGTGTGTATATCATTATCTTCTGATACAATTGTTCAGTCTTGCCTTTTGTGCTAAATATAGGTATGAAATCCACTTCATTTCCTACTCTTGCACATAAGAAGCAGTTTATATCTGGTTCCATGCATTTTCTTTTAGTCTGCTTTGTTTCAGTCTGTCTTCTCTTCATTTTCTTTTGCAGTGTGTTAAGTGACTGCTCGAAATGCTTGACATTGTCAGCACTTCGTATGTGACAAAAAAAGAAGTCCTATGTTTCTTTTACAATTATTGAAGCACATCTAGTAATTAGAAACATGCCACAATACATTTGGTAAAGCTTTCTTACATAACTTACTGATGCACATTGCATGCATGAGTCACCACTACTGTTACTAAATTCTTACAGCAGTATAGATTACTAATCTTGCATTGCATCTTCACTGAGAAGACTGCTTATGTGATCATGATATTGGATATTCTTTCTCTTTAAATCATGACCCACAGTCTTCTAATATAATTTACATACATTATTCCTTAATGTACGTAATTTGATTCTGAGGGTGCTATACAGAAAACTGAAGCAAGCCAAACTCCCATGCTATAAACTTTCTCTGATGTTTTGTAGAGACCTTTTAGACCTTATCAAGTATGAAATCAACTGCATATTTTATTTTCCTGAACACTGTAAATTTGTAATGCACACTAAAGATGCAAGTTTCTATAGGCCAAGTAATTATTTCGTATATCAGTACAAGGTCTTATTGATATCTAAGTCTCGAACTGATATAACTTTTTAATTGGAATTCATGTCAACAGAGACGCCAAATGGTCACTTCGTAACACAATTAGAGAGGTTATGTGTGACGATCCTGCATTATTCGCTTTGCCCCCCCCAAAAAAGATCGTATGTAACCACTTTGTAGTCTGTATTCTGACTATTCACTTTACATTTATGTTGCAGGAGAACACAAATGCTATAACCATAGACAGCGTATGGTAGAACCATTGTACGTACAGAGCATATTGTCTTTCACGTAGAAACATTAAGCACCATACCGTACTACGCTATGCAGATAAATATATCAGAATGAAATGTATATTTAGTTAGGATTTACAAACAACAAATTCTGAGATTAATCCCTGTGAGAGATCATTATCTATAAAATAAGTTATGTTCGATCATCCTCACTACAATTTTTTTAATAGTGGCGCTGCATGCGCCGTTGCACGATTATGCACAAAAGTAATCGGAAATCCGTGACATTTTATATTCTGGGTCATATTTGATTGCCGTCATTTGAACTAGGCTTAAGCCCGGCCCTTACCCAATTACTAACTGTGCTCCCGGGCCCTTGCAGACTTGTAATTACAAGCCTATAATACTTTGTGTACCAATTGCTAATGACATGGGCATTAGACTGTGAAGTACACCGATTTTTTTGTCAGAGGTGGACGTTGGGTAATACCAATCCAGCGAGCCCTTTTGTGCCCTCTGTGCATTAAGAATCAAGGGCTTGAAATTTTCAGTTGCAGACCCGAAGCGATGTAGGCGTACAGCGGCCGTCGTAATTCCAGTCATTCTGTGGCTTTTCTCATCCTCCCATTCGTTACAGTCTTTAACAAAGACACCAATATGTCTGCCTGATTTGAAGAAAAACGTAAATTAATGTTACATAAAATTTCTGAACCGTCAGCAGTTTTGACATGATCCATCTAGAATCCAAATTCACTGAAGATCAGTAGTTGATATTTTTATAGACACCAGTAGGCAAAACTGTTGTTATATTAAATATGTAATACAAAATGTTAGATCATGACACGGATAATTTTGTTGATCAATGAGATACCTGACAGTAATTCTGTTTGAAGAAAATATAAAATATCTAATAAACAAGAAAGGACCACATGGTTTTAATGTTACCTTAAAAATAAGAATTGGGAATCTGTGTGTAGAGGTCGAAATGTAGATGACAAATTTATGTTTTTTTAATGAAATATTTGAATCTTTAAATCTCGCTTTCTGTTTAAAATACAGAAAGCAGGTAAAATCAGGAAATGAAAGGGATCAGAAGATTGTGTAAACACACAGCAACCACTGGCAAAAGCATTGGCCAAATTCCAATGTGGTGGTTGAGGAGGGTCATCACAGGTTCAGCGCTTGAGTACTGTACTTCACTTTCAATAATGCACAATTCACAACTGTACAACAAAGCTTACACAATTATAATCACAAGAAATGTGATGCTACACTCTGTCAGTTTGTATCATGCAATGTTAAGATGAGAGCTTGGATTTTTGTGCAGTCTGTTGTCCTCTCAAACCAGTACTGTTGCATCTCTTATAATTGTGTCTGTGCAAACAGACAGTGAGCATTGGCCTCAACTAATTGGCTAACAATGCCTTGTTGGCTGATGATGACTAATGATGCATTTTACCTTGCCAGTCCTGCTGTGTTCTAATTGAATACCACTGAACCACAAAAGTAAGGCTTTTTCTTTTTCAAAGTGTTAGCCATGTTAATGGAGTTAACATGATTGTTCTAACCCAGTAGCAACACTCCTCAATTAAAATGGCTACTAAAAAACACTACCAAGATCGTGGATGAGGCTATTGAAGAAGCCAAGTGACATTAGTACAATAAACAAGTATTGAATTCAGATCACAAAACATGAAAGAGAAAATAGTCACTACTTTTACTAAAAATTGTGAAAACTTTGCCTTTATATACTTCTTCCTCTTAGCTGTAAACACTTTAAAAAGACATTGGTTCCTGTTCAGTAGTATTTATTTACAAAAGAAAAATAAATGAATAAACATATCAAAAACATATTTAAATTTCAGGTAGCATCTTAGTATAATTTTTAAGCCATAAAGTTCTCTGTTGACAAGCCTGCTATTAACATGTGACTTTAATATGTATGTTATAATTGCCTTTACATAGGTAAATAAAAATTATAAAATAAATTCTTTTTATGATAATCAGTCCCACAGTTCACCCAAAATATCTTGTGAAGACCAGACATTTTAAATGAATAATCTGTTTTACTGTATGTGTTTCACAGTTGAATAATAAAATACTATTTGTTGTGAGACAGATAAAGTACTGATTCTGTATGCATATTAAACTTTGAATGAAGAAAAAGTTTTAAGCTAGTGGAGACATGAAGTTAATAAGAATTAAAACTAACACCAATATGGTAGACCATGGATTATTGTCCTGGAAGAAGAATTATGTGAACAGTAAATTTCAGCTGTTTATACCTGTTTATTCTTACTTGAAGATCCATATACTATAAGGCTGCCAGCCTGACTTAGTTCTGGGGTTAATGGTTTAGCAGTATTAAATATCTTAAGAACTTTCATTGCTTCTGTAATTGTTACATAAGTATTGCAGCATATTCAGTTCTTTTCTCAGCATGTTGTCGATTGATTATTGGAATAGAACCTGTCCCAATGGGAATAATCAATGCTCCACACATTTGGTTCATTACCAAAGACCAAACTGTGACCATGCTATTATAAAGTTACATATTTCAAATGGGTTCCTTGGCAATTGCAATTAATCTTATGAATTCATAAACTATACTTCAATATATAAATTCTTTAAGTAAAGTCCATGCATATAAAGCATAAATATGAATTCAAAGCATAAAGTATTAACAGTTATTATGAACTAGAAGATAAATAAACAGATTTATTTCATTCTGTCTTATTTATGCAAGATATTTGGGGTGAATTGTTGAATACATCTTGAAAAACATTTGACAGTCTGGCATTTGACTCCAGTCAATCGTGCACAAAGAATACAAGTATAAACTAATTTCAGTAACAGTTTTATTATCAACATATCTATTCTGAGAAAAATAAATGTTTACTTTAATATACCATATTTACCCACATAAAGGATGCACTTTCTATTTTCAATTTGCACTTCAAGCTGCATTTATTCACAAAATACTACACACATGATTTGATAGATAGTCCATTTGTTTATACAATAATCAATAACTGAACAAATTTTTTAAGAATTAAAGAGATCCTATGAAAAAGTTTCTGACAGAATGCAATGAAGAATAAGAAAGAATTCCTTTCAAGTCAGATTTCTTCATACATAATCAACATTTATTAACCAAAACAGTTTAAAATCTTCATGATGTTTCAGGTCTATACAATAAACTGTCCCAACATATATTGGGTGTCGGAAGTATGACATAATTATAAATCAAAAACTTTCATACAAAACTTGTACATTTTAAGTGGAACTATGTAACATTACATATCTTCTGTTATCTAGTAATTGTATATTACTGGTACATTTATTTCTGGATATGTAATGAGACTGTCAGCTGTTGTGATGAGTACTGTCTGTGTAGGGGGTGAATTCTCAATAGTATGCTGCACTGCTGTTTGAGATGTTGCTATATGCAACAACTGATGTTTAGCAAGCTCACGTTTCTGTGAAAATACCTGGCCACATTGAGGACAGGGGCAGGGTCGGTCTGGGGAATGTGTTCGCCGGTGTTTGAGCATGTCATTCTTCTGAGTGAACCGTCGACCACACATGTCACAGGCATAGGGACGTTCACCCGTGTGAGTGCGGATATGTACATCAAGTGCACCCTTTCTTTGGAAACGTTTTTCACAGTGTGGGCATGGATGAGGCCGAGCCTCTGAATGAACACGAGAGTGCTGGGCCAAATTACTGGAGCATCGGAAGCCCATACCACAAACAGAACATATATATGGTTTTTCTCCTGTGTGTATTCGTTCATGTACCAGACGGGCTTCGCGAGACAGGAAGCCTTCTCCACAGTATTGACAAGTATGAGGCCGTTCTCCTGTGTGGAAGGAGCGCATGTGATACGATAAAGAACCCTTGTTGCTCAGCCGTTTTCCACATACTCCACATTCAAATGGTTTCTCACCTGTATGGGAACGCATGTGGATGGATAAAGATTCCTTTTTAGCAAGAAGCTTACCACATACTTCACATTTGTAAGCCACTTGCTCTGGGTCATCTACTGTTCCCGTCTGCTGTCGTATGCTGTTTTCAACCTCTTCTTTTGTATGCTTTTTGCGATGACTCAGAACAGCTCCCAGCGTAGCAAAACCTTCATTACATACTCTGCAAGTGTACTTGCGTTCTCTGTCATGACGCTTTATGTGCTGCGTCATGTTTCCCCTACGATTAAATCGAACACCACACAGATGACATTTGAAGGGCTGCATTCCCGAATGTGCTGAACCATGTTGCCGAAGCTGGATCTTTTTGTGGAAATGCTTGCCACACACATTACATGAATATGGACGTCTTCCAGTATGTACATTCATATGTTCTGATAAGTGAAACCTGGACCGAAATCCCTTACCACAGACATCACATACCTGACGATTCTTGTCCGAATCATCCATATGTGAACGCTTGTGGCTGCGGAGATTGCTCACATGCTTAAAGCTCTTACCACACAGATCACAAAGATAGGGGGTTTCAGTAGAATGGGTGGCCTTATGAATGTCAAGACTGGCTAGGGAACCATAGTTTCTATCACATTTATCACATTTATAAGGCTTTTCATCACTGTGATTTGCTAGATGATGTTCCTTCAATGTCTTCTTTCCCCGGAATGATTTGCCACAGAACTCGCACATGTAAGAAGTTGGCTCAGTTTTTTCAGCAGCAACCTTTGTGTGACTCCGTTCATGTACTTTCATTGCTATTGCATTGCGGAAAGTTTTGTCACAGTAGCTGCAAGAAAAATTCTGTGGGGCATGTTTTCGCTGCTGATGCATGATTAATGCAGTTTTTCTTGGTAACACATATCCACAAGTTTCACATCTCCATTCTTTACGATTTACATTTCTTTTCCTTTCCTTAATCTCATCTTCATTCTCATCTTCCTTTCTCATTATATGTTGCATTACTCCAACCATCTTAGATTTAAGGAAAATGTCACAATCTTTAGATGTCTTCTTCTTAAGTTTTCGTTGTGGCCTACAATATTCACTTTTCTCAATACAAATTGGTGATGGGCCACTGTGATGAGGTTCTTCAGTGTTTTGTGTTAAGTCATCAGAGGGAATACTGTTAATCTTTACATCTTCATTATCAGCATAATGATCATCTCCAGACTGGTCCATTTCAGCAGCATCATTGTTAGATAATATATTTGATTTATGGCCACTGTGAAAACAATAAAAAATGTATTGTATTTGTATGAAAACGTAACAGTCAAGACAGGAAAAAGAATACATTCTTTGCTATTGTGCCAACCTCACTGACCTTGTTGCTGTTCATCTATTGGAGATGCACATCTGCAAAGGAGATTCAAAAATTAAGGGCAACAGTGGAATACTTTCGTTGTATTAATATGATTAACAATACTGCTGGGGCTATGCTATGAACGTGGTTCAGCTGTGGTCCATTTGTGCTGAGTGAGCATGAGGTAAAGATAACTGCTCCTCCAGAGCAGCGTTCTGCAACCGGTATGATGTGAATTTTTATAAGGAAAACTTTGTCTTTCATAATAATTCATAATACACAGACACCTGTTCATCAATGATAGTTTTATTCAACACGTGTAGTGTTTTGTTTTCTTATGCATTCTTATAGGACAAGGATTTACTCGTAGATACATACTTATGGACACATATACTTTTGTACCCCATTTTCATGAGGCAAAATTTTGAGATGTGCCATCATGTGCCTTTGACAAATTAGGGCGTGCCATGGACGAAAGAACTTTGCAGGTTTCCACCAAAGACGAGCAATACGCAAGTTTTTTTTTTTGTGTGTGTGTGAAGGAATGAAAGCGGTAGAACTCTCAAAAATCGGCTGTGAAGTATGGACAGAACTGTTTGCCACACTGAAGTCCGTATAAGTGGATGTATGTAGCTTGCCCATGGTGCAAACCCCCTAGTGTAGTAACCATCAACCATCTTTTTGCCACATCTGCTTGGCACAAGTAGACTACAACTGAACCAAACTTGCAGTATGCAGTGTTACCAATCACACAATGAAAATACTCCACTATTTACCTTAATTTCTTAATCCCCCTTATATAAAGCTAACAGCATAACCAGAGAAACATAAAATTTACTTTTACCTCATTAAATATTCGCAATACTGAAAATGTTTCACATAAATTTAACCTTAATGAAAGTTAAATTCTATTCATTAATTTATTGGGATGAGTTATCTGTACAGAACATTGCATCCATTTAACACCAGACTTTCTCAGACTGCAGCCTAACGTAACTGCCACCAATGGCATTACACAGTAATTCAAACATTATTCCTATAATTAGAAACCTTCCTTTCTTATTCCCACTTATATTTTTGTTCTTTCATTTACATTCAGTTTTATACAAGTATTCTATATCCCTCAATTCTACAGCCTTACTAAATGTTATCATTCTCTTATAAGGTCTTTCGTCATTAATATTACAAAACTTCCTACAAAAAAAATTGTTCCTTGCCTTTGCTCACCAAGATAGGTTTTAATACAATATGTAAAAAACATTTCTATCCCTGAAGATTTCCGTCTTCTGGGTTGTTGCGCTGTGTAGTCTGGTCGATGTTAACCAACGTTTCAGAGGTCATACTGCCTCCGTCATCAGAGTATGAAGATTTCCGTCTTCTGGGTTGTTGCGCTGTGTAGTCTGGTCGATGTTAACCAACGTTTCAGAGGTCATACTGCCTCCGTCATCAGAGTATGAAGATTTCTGTCTTCTGGGTTGTTGCGCTGTGTAGTCTGGTCGATGTTAACCAACGTTTCAGAGGTGATACTGCCTCCGTCATCAGGGCGATGAATATGAAGATTTCTGTCTTCTGGGTTGTTGCACTGTGTAGTCTGGTCGATGTTAACCGACGTTTCAGAGGTCATACTGCCTCCGTCATCAGAGTATGAAGATTTCTGTCTTCTGGGTTGTTGCGCTGTGTAGTCTGGTCGATGTTAACCGACGTTTCAGAGGTGATACTGCCTCCGTCATCAGGGCGATGAATATGAAGATTTCTGTCTTCTGGGTTGTTGCGCTGTGTAGTCTGGTCGATGTTAACCGACGTTTCAGAGGTCATACTGCCTCCGTCATCAGGGCGATGAGTATGACGGAGGCAGTATGACCTCTGAAACGTCGGTTAACATCGACCAGACTACACAGCGCAACAACCCAGAAGACAGAAATCTTCATACTCTGATGACGGAGGCAGTATGACCTCTGAAACGTCGGTTAACATCGACCAGACTACACAGTGCAACAACCCAGAAGACAGAAATCTTCATATTCATCGCCCTGATGACGGAGGCAGTATGACCTCTGAAACGTTGGTTAACATCGACCAGACTACACAGCGCAACAACCCAGAAGACGGAAATCTTCATACTCTGATGACGGAGGCAGTATGACCTCTGAAACGTTGGTAAACATCGACCAGACTACACAGCGCAACAACCCAGAAGACGGAAATCTTCATACTCACCGCTGTGAGAACCTCAAGTCTTACATTTCTATCCCTCCCTACATAGAGGGCATCCTCTTTCTTTGTGCCAAAGCTTCTAAGTATCAACCTTTACTACTTCTCTTTCATGAAATTTGATATCACCATAAGTTCTATGAAATGATTCAACCACTTTTCACTCTCCTTTCCACCTAATTTATACCCCAAGGCTCATATAAATCAGGAAAAAGTGTTCTGCAGGACTTCAGGTTTTGATGGCAGCGAGTTTAAAGTTTCCTACTACTCGGCTTACTTATCGCCCTGATGATGGAGGCAGCAATAACATCTGAAACGTCGGTAAACTTATACCAGACTACATAACGCAACAAATGCAAATTTTTTAACTGTTACATCAACGATTCTATGTACAGAAGATATAGCCTATTTAAGCAAAATATCATCATATTAATGTCAAAGTCACAGAATCACACCTAAAATGTTTCCAAAATTTTAAAGAAAAAAATATAAGTATCTGTCACTGCAGTTTGAAATTTAATACCTTTTATTGAATATTACTCTGCTGTTCTGGTGCATTTCAGAGGATTAACTTACTCCTTCACTTACTTATTCAAGGTCTTTTGTGTACTTCTCATACTCTTCCCATGTCCTTCCTTTGCTTTCTTCAACAGTTCCATAGCTTTTGATAACTGATGGCTTGGCAGTTTAGGTCGCTTTGAAGATCTCTGCATTCCAGTTATATTGGGTGCCTTGTGCTGAAAGGGAAGGAGAACCCAATATAACTAATGGTATATTGTATATGTGATCTAGAAGTGAGATATTTAAAAGGAAACCTCAAATGTTCAAGCAAGTTATAGAAAATCTGGTAATGTTTGCCATTATTCTGTTATTAAATAAATAAATAAATAAAAACAAGCAAAACACAACTCAACTCAGAAACTGGATATTTATAGTTATCAAACAGAACATAAAAATATGATAAAAGTAAACAGTACTTCAGATTGTAAGATCTGAGGGTTTCACAGCAGAAAATATTAAGATGGCTGTCTTCTGGGTTGTAGCACTGTGTAGTCTGGTAGCCCTCTCAAGTTTCTGCCCTGTATATTTCCTTTCCTCAACCTCCTTCACTTCTTCCATCTACCCTCATTTCCATGTCTGGTGACCTCACTGGTCCCTGGTAAGGGCCATTTCTCACACCCACTCTCTTCCATGTCCTCCCTCCATACCCCTTCTGGCCAGGCTGTGGTATGCTCCCCTCTCTATTGCCCTAACGCCTTCTTCCCCAGTGGCCTGGCCAAGGTTCTGCTGTAACAGACTGGTTCATTCTCAAAGTGATTCCTCGCACATAACTTACTCATAGCTCTGATGATGGAGGCAGCAAACACCTCTGAAATGTTGATAACCAGACTACACAGTGCTGCAACCTGGAAGACAGCAATCTTCTTCACTTTATATAAATTATTACTATCAGAATGGAGCCCGCAGTGGCCGCGCGGTCTGAGGCGTGGGCCTTGTGCCACTTTGTCGCTGGGACCGTGGGTTCGAAACCCACTCAAGCCATGGATGTTTGTCCGCGTCTTTCTGTGTTGTGCTGTCCTGTGTACAGGTAGAGGCCTTGCGACGGGCCGATCCCTCGTCCAAGGAGTCCTACTGAATGTCTATAGATCGAGCCAACGAAAAAGTTGGGATCCGCAGTGCTCAGGTACTTGAAGAACCGGTCATTCCCAGTATCCCAGTATTACTATCAGAAACTGAACTTTGTAACAAATGTAATTAAACCAAGACCTATATTTAGATATAATTATAGTACTGATGATGATGACAACGATGGAAAATTAGACATACCTACATTCTTGAGACAGTTTTCCTGTACATAGTTTCTTAACTGAAAAACTCATGCTTAGCTGCATTACTTACTATGCTTTCTCTGAAGAGAACTGTTCTATCACAGGAATCCAATGGTTTATCGAGTTGCAAATGTGTTGCAGCAAAATTACTATTTTCACCACAGTCATTCTGAAACCATTAAAACAAAAACTTTATTAATTGCAAAAATACAGAAACCCAGTAGACACAGATAGTCGAAGTTGTTAGCCAACAGGTCTAAATGAAAACTGAAGTTATTAGCAATGCCACAAAACACTGTTCTCGGATGTGAAACAAAATTCTTACAGCACCAAATCTCAAAAATGTATTAAAGACAGTATATATTATGCAATAACAGTGGAGGATTATAATAACATTAAAACATCCAATACAAAAAATATATTATATGAAACTTTTTTAGTGGTATTCATGATAAATGGTGGTATCTATTTCAGGAATTGCTTTTAAAGTATCTGCTCTTGAATTAACTTTCATAAAGTATTGCAGTACTTTGTATGTGAATGATATGTAGTCTCTTACTCTGAGAGAATATCATAAATTCAAATACCTGAAAACAATTTAAGAAAACTTTTCATTAATACAGACAAAATACGCAAGAAACTACTATTAAATATATTATATGGCAGAGAAAAAAGCATTCCTCAGATTGAAATCCAGTGGCAGGCCCTTGTAAACATGAAAATACACTTTCATGTTCCGTGACGCGTGGGAATTTCCTCAAGGACTCTGTGCCATGGATTTTGTTAATCAGAAAAGAACATTTATTTGTCCCCCTCAAAATACAAATAATATTTTGTTATGTTTCATGGTACTCATCACTCACATTGTGTCTTCATTCCCCATGTATTATCTATCAATGAAACATTATCAAATGTTGATGAGTACTGGTGTGAAAGATGGTATGTGTACTTACGCTCAGTATATGTGATTAATCGAGGTGTGATGCTGACCACTCACCCCCATCTAGTGCTGAGGTCAAGAATGAGTAGGAGATATACCACCTCTCCCCCCAAATGACCTACATGGCACGTAGCGAGACTGCTTTACTTTTTTTATATGATTAATAACGAAGTCCATGGAACATAGTCCTTGTTGAGAGGCTAATAGTGTACTAAAGTAGACAGTAAATTTCCCATCTTTCATCAAAACCCAAGATTCATTAACATGTTCACCAAACACCACCATTGATCCCTACCCTGAGCCAGATAAATCCAACCAAAACCAAATAAACCTACTTCCCTAAGATCCATCTTAACATTATCCTCCCATCTATGCCAAGAAGTCTCTTCACTTCAGGTTTTACAACCAAAATTTTGTACGCATTCTTATCTTAATCATACTTTGTGGATAGTACAAATGATGGAGCTCCTCAGTATGCTATTATCTCAAACCTCCAGCCAATTCATTCTCTAGGTCCAAATATTCTCCTAAGCACTTACTCTCAAACAATATTAATCCCTGTTCGTCCCTTAATGTGCAACACCAAGTTTCACAACAAGAGGTAAAATTGTAGTGATTAATATTATTAAACCATTACTTATAAAGAAAACATCAGTTCTTTACTGCACTGCCTCTAGATTTGATAGTGTAAATTATAGAATCTTGTTATAAAGTCCTGCAGGTGCTTAATAAAGTGCAATTACCATATCTGATTCATCTATATTGAAGAGTTTTTGCAGCTTTTCATTTGCTTTGAAGCACGTTGTTGCAAGTTCATGAAAGGAATTCAATGTGGATATGCAGGAGGAACACACCGTCACAGGCAATTTATCATCTTCCTTTACCTTAATGGACATAAAACACACATTATTTTGATATTTTAGCCACAGAATTTTCCAGATACTTCAAGTTACCATACTGAAATATTATTTAAATTAAATATGTGCATTAACCCATACGCTGTTGACCTAAGAGTTGAAATGTTCAATGACGCACCTAAAATGAGCACAAGAACTTCTGTGCCTACTTTTATTTCCATGAATGCTGCAGTGAAGCTTTGCCAACATTGCTTAAGTATATTCAGTAACACATTTCAATGAAGAATTGTTATCATGTGTATCTACTAAAAATGGCTTGTACATGGATATTTAAAATATCTATTTTTCCTGATTCATTAGTCACAACTAGTTACGATGAATTATGACAGATGGAAGAAGCTTTCAGTAAGCCACGTACAAAAATCTAATAGTTGAAGAGATGTGCTAAAAGTTTTGATAAAGTAATGAAGTCAATTTAATGCAGTAATTTTTATCAGAACTATAGGTAATATGAAACCCAACTCACTTCAATAGGTAAATGCCAGTGTATCTTCTCAACCAATTGCAATTCTGTTCCTTCTTCTCCGAACACAGACACTACATTTTCTGTTTCCAAAGCACATACACGACACAACTGATTGAAAAGAATATGCTCTTGTTGATTTTGTAATGGCACCTCTTCCTGATGCCATTTTACCTCTTCCATTATGTGCACTTCCTCTATCACAATGCCCAATGAATCCAAAATTGGACTAGCCCCTTCACCTCCAGCACCAACAGTCTCCAAGCAGCTTACAACTGCTTGCCCCATTTCTATTCTGCTAGAAAGAATTACAATTTGTTTTTACACAGAGTTCAAATATCTTAATCCATTGAGTAATATATTTATTTATTTCCATCAATACACAAACTTAGTTGTTAAAATTGGTGTTATTAAAGTTAAACTTTAAAATTTGGCGCTTATCATCGCTATTACGATGTTACAATTTTAGCGCTCATTATTTTATTTCACAACATGTTTCAATGCAACTGCATCATCTTCAGGTTATTTTCGTCTTTAAAACTAATGTATATTTATTAATGCAACTATCATTGATTTGTTTGTTTTGTAGTTTTCATTTTTCTAGGTTGTTTCTTTTTGTTCTTTGTCTTGTTTTGTATTTTTTAGATCAGTCGTTCTGTAGTCAGAGTTGTGATTTGTGGTGTGTTTGCGTCTGTGGTCGGGTGAAGATTACATAACACATTACACACCACAAATCACAACTCTGACTACAGAACGACTGATCTAAAAAATACAAAACAAGATGAAGAACAAAAAGAAACAACCTAGAAAAATGAAAACTACAAAACAAACAAATCAATGATAGTTGCATTAATAAATATACATTAGTTTTAAAGACGAAAATAACCTGAAGATGATGCAGTTGCATTGAAACATGTTGTGAAATAAAATAATGAGCGCTAAAATTGTAACATCGTAATAGCGATGATAAGCGCCAAATTTTAAAGTTTAACTTTAATAACACCAATTTTAACAACTAAGTTTGTGTACTGATGGAAATAAATAAATATATTACTGAATTAAACACAAACATGATGCATTTAAACTACAAATTAATCCATTGAATTCTTCCTTCAGTGATCTGCTCCTTGGCCTGATTATCCATTTAAATGGTACGGTGAGAGAAGATAGCATAAGGAAACATAAACTTAGGTCATGATATAGCTCTATAAATATGATGAATGGCTGCCCACAACTAGACCTCATGTTTATCCAGATAGCTTCCTTCAGTTGCTGCATCCACAACTTCTCTTGTCTAGGAACACATGGAGGGGAACAACAATCTATGCATCATAAAATGCCATACCGGCCTGACACAAAATGCAGCATTGATGGAGTGGAAACACATCATATCCCCATGAGAAACATCTTCTAGTCTGTACGGAAGACATAAGTGCCTGAGCAGCTGACATATCTATTATCACTTGATGCCATTTCTGGATGAACGGAGTACTCTCCTTCTTGAAAGCTTGGACCACAGAGAAGCAGCGAATTTAGACCACTATTGCATAACACCGGGGCAAACGAAGGAACCCATTTGGTTGCTTACTGAAAAGTAATCTTTCTACTCAGTGATGCCCACCTCTATACAGCTGGTGTCACAAGGTAACTCATGGAGCAGTTTTGCTGAGAATGGATTGCCCACTGGTTGATACACACATTAAGACCCTCATTTCTTTTCTGTGAAAAGTTAATAGGTGTTGGAATGCTGGGACAGTATTCAATTGCTCTGATAACTACATGGAGAAATACAGTGTGTGTCCATTATTTCGTGTTCTTTTGGGTGTCTTTTTGAAGTAATATGTATGAGTGTAACACACTCACATAAGTTATTTAATAAACACCTTTTGTAGATATGAAAAACTGAAGTCAACAAAAAAGGAGTTACTTTGTATAACTTTGGCTTTTGGGTGAGAGCTGTGCTGAATATTTGGTTGTTAGCATTTCAGAAAATAATACAGTTGCCATTTTCAAAGCGGGTACGAGGTGGGTTCAGTTACGAAGGCCTTGTATAGAGCAAACGGGCAGCTCTCACCCAAAAGTTGAAGTAATACACTGAACTCCACCTGTGAAAGCCTATGAACAAGAAGGAGTTACTGTGATATGAAATCAGAATTACTGATATGTCAAACACTAATGAAAATACTTACTCTTCTTCTTTTCCTACCACCATCTCGGATCTGATATAGACACCATCCTTCACCGACTCTAAGGTACTTCCAATAATTGAACTAACGTTGTCCCTGCAATTACACATTTAATTTTACATAAGTAGGAATAATCATAAATTATATTAAAAGATGTAAGGTATATGTCTATACCCAAACCCTAGACGAATGCCTGGTTAGTTTCATGCTCTATCCACTTTATCACCCTCTCTCCATTCTTTCTGAGAATAAGTCACTCATATCTTATCTGTACAGCCTCACTCATGCCTTAAATTGAAAACAGTAAATTCAAACAAACATTTCTTACTTTACTTCTTCCTCTTCTTTCACATCAGGTGAGTCTGACACAATACATACTGCACTCTGTTCCATTGCTTCAAAATTAATTATAGGTGCTGCTAATCCAACATCATCTCTGAAATACATTTAAATGTTATAAAAGTATCTACATAGGATTTGAGGTTCTTATGGTGGTGAGTACAAATTTGCTGTCTTCTGGGTTGTAGCATTACATAGTCTGCTACCTCCATCAGGGTGATGAATAATACCCGATGATGGAGGCAGCAAGGACCTCAGCAATTTTGGTTAACATCTACCAGACTACACAGTGCTACAACCCAGAAGACAGCCATCTTCTTAAAAGTATCAATATTTTTTAAAAATATTTTCTATAAGTACTGTAGGCCAATAAACAATAAAATAGGTATGTACATTCAGAGAGATACATTTATATTTTGATGCTGTATGCACCTTTTCCATCGAAAAATTCTTATTATATTTTATTCTTACCCTTGGTTTGCTATTTGAAATGCCAATTTGGACATTTTGTATAACTGTCAGTTTTAAATATCTAGCAATTCCTAGATACTCAAACTGAGTAGAATTTGTTGTATATCCTTTTCCATGATAGACTTCTACAGAGTTCTTGTTTTTAAAAAAAAGTATCACAGAAATATAGAAATTACATTACACTCATAACCTAAAATATATTATTTCAAATCATTATGATATATTCTTTATACTTTATAAGTTACAAACAAAGCTCCTTTACAAAGGTTGCTTCCAAATAAATGACCCATTAACAAATGTAGCATCAAGTTCTGGCGTTTTATGTTAAAATAAAATTTCGAACCACCTATTCAATCACAAAACCCTGCTATAATCTTCCATTTTGGGTGTTTTCATTGACGAAACCTTTGGCACTGCCTTAAATCTTTGCTTTTCTTGGTTGAGTTTTCGCTAACCAGGGTGCGTTGCCAAAAACGTTTTACAACGTGGCATGTGCCAATCACAGTGCTGGTTTTGTTCGTAATAGGCGTGGTCATACATCCATCGTATGCTTGTTTTGGATGTATGGAATATCAGTGTTGAAAGACGTGGTGTGCTGACGGCTGAGTAGTCTACAATTGTAAACTAAAGTAGTGTTGTTTGAGTGTTTTTAATTTTGAATTAGGAGTTGATTATCATAGGTGACGTAGACGTGGATCGGAAGGAGTTGTAGATTGTGTTTTTTTCCCGAAACGTGGGTAACGTCAAGAGGCCTGCGATTTTGCGTTGGCGGCTGCCACATAATCTGCCACGAAGATTAAATCTGGAGATGGAACTTCAACACTTGGGAAGTAACAGCTTTCCCAGTATTGTGATGTGATCATTGCTTGTCTGAGGACATAATAAAGTGTAATCTCAGTACATACCGACATTTTTGATAGAGTGTGACATTTACTGTGTAAGTGATTTCATTCAGTGAATATAAATGTTCTGTTGACATTAAAACTTTTTCCTTCCTTTATTTTACACGATCTTAGTTGTCTTATAATTTTAGGTGTCGGTATAAAAATGGATGTCCAAACAGGCCTAGTTTGTGCTGGAGTATTTGTGCTCTCGGTAGTAGTGATATTTGTGGTTTCAATGTTTGGCATAAAAGAGAAGACATATGAAGAAGCAATCGCAGAACAAAGAAATATGCCAGCAGAGAACTTACTTTTAGGTCGTAGTGGTAAAGACAAAACCAAGGATAAGAAGCAAAAGAAAGCAGGCAAGAAGGTGAAAGAGAAACCAACAGAACAAGAAAAGAAACAGTCAGAAGCAGTTTTATCTGCATCTACTCAACCAACCTCGCAAGAAAAGACCCATGTGGACTTCAATGAACCAGAAGCAGAAGTTGTAAGCGAACGTCTACCACAGGTATATATTTAGCAGTGAAATTTCCATTCATAGGTAGCCTACCTATTTACAAATTAATGTTGTAGTGTATTGCTTAAAATGGAAATTTACCAACCACACAAATGTAGTTGGTACTTTGTAATTGTTGCTCATGACGTTAAGAGTTGAATTAGATGAGCTTCAGATGACAAAGGCCAGTTATATTTGCTGGGGTTTCTATAAATTTCAGACGTTTGTTGATTTAGATAGCACATTGAATAGTCTGTGTCCACAACAAAAATACTGAAGTTTGCAGTTAATCCTAATAGCAAAAATAACGCTGTAGTAGTTATGTGTAGGTTTTGAGGTTTTGTTTTGTTGGATACTGCTGTAGGAATGATGTGGATATTGTGACTCTTTTCAGCAGTGTAAGTAATTCCATCATTACAGCATTTTTGCAATGATATCAGTTCAGTATGTGTATTTATGTAGTTATTAATTCTGCTATATTAATACTTCTTCAGGAAAGACTAGGAATAGAATAGAATTTATTTACATTCCTTAGTTCCTTCATAGGCCTAAGCCAAGGATGTAGAACAGGTCATAGCACAAATACCATACCTGTTTCTAGTACAAATATAAATGCATAGTTATAACAGCTATTTACAGATTTTTGGAACTACAGTATTACAGCAAAATAATTATGATGAGAAACCATCACCATAGTTACTTACATGTATTTATAAATTCTTCTACTGAGTAGGAGTGAGATAGGGCTTGTTTAACTCAAACATTTGGGTTTTTTTGTCATGATGTGAGCACATGCTGCTACTTATATCTGAACTACAAAAATGATTTTTTTAATTTTCCTAATTATGTGTTAATTTGTCATACTACACATATTTTCAAAGTATATTTGAGGTTAAAATACTTTGTGAAGAACATTTCAGGTAAAAATCATTTGTGGTCTAATGAAACAATCCGGTATAGCTCTGTTAGGATGTATGATATTGCGGGTTCGGTTCCAGACCACCAAAATAAAGCGAGTCACACACATTTTTTGGTTTCCCAGTGCATATAAAAGTTATGTTTACACTATACTGTAGTCTAGTAAGTGTGCAATAGCCTTATGTCTGAAAAAACAATGCGAGAACATTGCGAGAATTTCCAAAATGTGACACACAGACGCGAAGTGAGCACATGCTGTTGGAAAAATGGCGCTGATAAACTTGCTCGATACAGGGTTGCCACAGACCTTCAATTTGTAAATACCTCAATATCTGTGAAGCACAATTAAACGAGGTATGCCTGTACCTATAAATCTTACAGAAAAATAATTGTAATGTCATGTCGCCACTCTACAGTGGGACTTCAATGGTTCTGTGAATAGTTGCTATATGCCTGTCATTAGGTGTTTTGTATTTCAGGGGGACAAGAAGAAAAATAAAAAGGAAAAAGTAAAACCTATTTTATTAAATAAAGATGAAGAGAGCCTTGTTGCTGAGAGTCTACCTGTACCAGCCAATCACTTTGAGGTGATACAGCCAAAGGATGATCTGCTACTAAAACAAAAAGGAAGTGTAAGTGTGTCTGTCTATACTCATCTGTCTATAGAAATATATTGTTATTATTCTTTAAACATTAGTCCATTCTGTAAAAATTTTAGCTCATCATTAACTTATCATCAGTTTTACTGAACAATACAGTTTGAATTTCAAGTCTCTAATGAGCAACTACTCATAGCTGGAGATATTTTTGAGCTGTGATAGAATGTTTCGATTTAGAGACATTTTTATAGATGGGGATAATTTAAAGCACAATTTAGCATTTGGATGTGTTATAGTGTCACTGTGGAACCTTCTAGTTTGCAATGATGGTCTCATTTCGGGCACTTATTGCTGTGAAGAATTCAGTCACAAGCACGTGAAAAAATTTTAAGTTTGTATCTGATATTAAAAGTAATTTGTTTGCATAAAAAGTTGAATTATTGATTTTTTTGCATGAAATTTACATTTTTATAAATTGTATTTCTTTTCACAACTGAGTTCATTTCTGTTCACACTTAGGTGCTGTTTGTTTTCAATTTGCAAATGTGAAAAGACATTCTATATGTAGTAAATCATATTCAGAAATTGCCTTTGTAGTCGCTTTGTATTGCTAGAATAAGTTTATGGACATTCTTTATGTTTAAGCTGTTGTTTTATTGCAATGTAATTTCTGGAAATGGATTAAAGATGAAGTCTGATTGGCGCCATCTGCAGGTGAACTGGATTTTCTGATGCTTGGCACCACCAAAGCAATGTGAATTTTGCTCTTGTATCATAAAATGTGCAAGCCGCATCTCATATATGGTTATAACATTAAGAAATTTCAAGAAAAATATAACATTAGTTTAAAAATCTGATTAATTGTAATTGTGTTGTCATTTGTGCTGAATGGAACCAGGTAAAATAATTTTACTTTCTCTATTCTTGTCCTTCTTTCATGGATTTTGGCCATAGCGCCTGTTTCCACATCAGGAGAGCGAATCTTGCCACCTTGTTAATGGGCGGCTAACAGTTCTTCGTCCTTGTGGGTTGTATTGAAGTACCGCCTTCGGGATTCTTTCCTCGTGCATCCTTTGGATATGGTTATGCCAATTTTGCTCCATTCCTGTCCATGTTCAGTAAAACAAGATGAATTCAAAGCGACCATTTCTTTTATACTCTGGTATTACTTATTTTAATTTTTGTTTGATTTCTCTGTATACAGCAGAATGCTAATTTGGCAGAACATGGAGTTAATCTTACCACAGCTTATTAATCTGTGAGCTGTCTTCCTTGTAATATGTGTTGCTGTAACTAGTGCACTCTTTATATTTCAGAAAGGTGATTTGATTGATAAAGGAGGGGACACAACGTTTGTTGAAACAGTGGCGGGACCTCCGAGTGCCCCTGAGAAGGCACCATCGAAGCAGTCCACTGTTAAGGCCGATAAAAAGGCAGAAAAGTTGGCAGCAACAACAGTGCAACAAGAACAGGCTACCCCTCCCCCACCATCCAAGGAGCGCAACAAAAAAAAGAGGAGTGAACTTGCAACATTGCAACAAATGAGTGAGTACAACTTTTTGATTCTGCATGAGAATTACTTGAATGTACAGCTGCTGGTATATCTCTTGCCTAGTGATGCCATTGAGTTCTGTGAAGTGATACAGCGTTGATAAACTGGTCAGGATTTTTATACACTGCTGACACTCCATCAGTTTTTCTTTAGGAGCGTATTAAAATCAACCTTCAGAAGTTAAATGAATTGTATGCATCCTAAAATGATTGTAGATTTGTAGGATTTGGGGTTTTCACAGCGGTGAGTCTGAAGATGGCTGTCCTCTGGGTTGTTGTGCCTTGTGGTCTGGTAGATGTTTACCGACGTTTCAGTGGTCCTTGCTGCCTCCATCTTCGCCCTGATGATGGAGGCAGCAAGAATGAGTAGGAGCTATTCCTCCACTCCCTCCAAGCGCCTGCTTAGGCGTGTATCAGGGCGGCTTTTTTATTTTATATACACACACACATATATACTGGGAACGACCCATTCTTCAAGTGCCTGAGCACTGCGGGTCCCAACTTTTTTTTTTGTTGGCCTTGGTCTATAGACATTTTGGTAGGACTCCTTGGATGAGGGATCGGCCCGTCGCAAGGCCTCTACCTGTACACAGGACAGCACAACACAGAAAAACGCGGACGAACATCCATGGCTTGAGTGGGATTCGAACCCACGTTCCCAGTGACCAAGCGGCACGAGGCCCACGCCTCAGACCGCGCAGTGATCCAAATTAATAGTTAGTTGGAAAGGATATGGAAGGAAGCAGTTATGACCTATTTTAAAATACTATTTGCTTGTAGAGACTGAGGAAAATCCTAAAAATGCATTAGTCAGGATAGCCAGTTTCTGGGGGAAAATTTTAAACTGGGGTCTACCTGACTATGAAGGGACAGCACTAACCATTCAACCACTGTATATGAGCTATAGACACACATGCTATTTATTACACTTAGCTCTTTTGATCAGGTGCCTCGGACATGTGGCATCCAGATTTGTGCCCCCCCCCCCTCAGTTTTAGGTACATTGAATTCAGAAGTTTGTCCAGTGTATTATTAGGCCCACCAACGTATGGTTGATTTGGTTGTTGGTTAGTTTATGACAGTGTGAACCTAACCTAACAATTTGTTTTTTTCTGTTGTGTACTTTTGGGGAGTCTAGATGTTTTAATAGTTTAATAGGGCTGCAGATAATGTGAATTAGATAAGAGACCATTGTGTTAAGTAATTTTTTAGGTCTAATGTAATGCAGTTAAAGGTGATATTATCTGTGTTGCAAGTTGTATTTAATCTCATCACCAAAGTGTCTTTAATAGGCATTTTGCAGGGATGTGAACATTCCTAAACCTCTTGCATGTCTTTCCATGCTGTTGATGAATTGTTTTGTTCTCTAACATCAAAATGGTACTGAGGCTTCTTGCATGGAAAAGAGAGCCTAATATTGAAGGTCTTACATACTAATGGAAGGCAGAAAAACTGACAAGACAGTATTACTATGTGATACGAATTAATTACCTGTCGGTATTATGGTCATTCCTTTGTGCGTGTTTATTGAAGTTTATAAAAGATTACACTGCCTGTATATGAGCCGGGATAGCTCAGTCAGTATAGTGACTGGCTATGGGCTGGGCGATCAGGGTTCGATCCCCGACGGGGGCAGACGATTTTTCCTCTAGCCTCTGCGTCCAGACCGGCCTCCTGTCAAATGGGTACCAGGGTCCTTTCCCAGGGGTAAAGCACGGCCGGGGCGTGATGCCGACCACTCACCCCCATCTGGCGCCGAGGTCAAGGAAGAGAGGAGCTATACCTCCGCTCCCCCAAGTGCCTGCTTAGGCATGGAGCAGGACACTTTACTTTTATACTGCCTATATAAAGTACCCTACTTTTAAAGGCTAGGTATTTCATTGGGTACGTGTTGCCAAACATCTGTCAGTCTAAACAATATTTGAAACTGTTTTGGTAATAATTTCTTCCCACACAGTTTCTTAGGAAATCTGTTGATAAAAGAGGTGATATTTGATTGTGTCCTATCTAAGACATCATTATCATGCTCTTCATTATGTTATGGGTCTTCAATATAAGATTCTAATTATTATCAGGTATCACTTGAGATTCCTGGAATGAGTAACGTAGTCACAAGATAATTTTTGCTGTTCTCATATAATCCTTGTACTTACTTTTATCACTTTGATCAATTCTTCTGAAGTTCTTCTGTGAGCATATCAGTTGCAGACTTAATGAGATTAGGATAAATACCTTTTTATAGTATTGAGTCAGGGTTGTCCAGGTGGTGATATGTGTGTAGATAATTGTTTGAGCTGAGTGTAGTGTAGTAAGCTGTATTACATTACTGAAATTTTACTGATTGGGTGGGTGGCATTCTTTTTGTTTCCAGTGTGTGACCTTCCTGTTAAAAAATAACTCGATACAAATGATTGATATTGCATGAAGTAACAAAAGACTGCTGTCACTGAGCAAAATGCAATCAAAAGTACTCATATGCTCGTGTTGGGCAGACAGTGCAGGAATGTTTTTTTTTACTACAAGTTTTGCCGTATTTCATTCAAAAAAGTGTTTTCACCTCCAAATATGTGTTCCATTTATATACATAAATTATCTACAGTTTTAATTTTTTTTACTGTACAATACAAGGTTTTAATCTCTTGAAGTCTTTCTTAAATGACAGCCTGCTTGCCATTGGAGCTACATTTAAGTGGCAGTTTTTAGCCTTAAAATGGGAAACACATATTTGTCATTTTGGCAGTTTTTGAGGTCGACTTAAAGTTTCCCCAATAAATTGTATTAAATTCTCATTTAAATTTGAAAATAATGTGATTAGATTTGTACATATGAATCTACCCTTGTGATTTAAGTGAATTAATTTCAAAGTAAAACTTGTAAACTTTATTGTGTTAATGGCTGAACTTCTTTGCTAGCACGAAGTGTTTGGTATCTACTGAATTTGTCTAAATTAATCTACAGAAAATTTACTCCAGTAATTAAATTTACAATATCTGTATTCATCTTCGACCAGTGAATTTAACCGATAAATTAACTGATAATAGTCGAGCAAGCATTACTAAATTATACCATTCAGTATAACTGATCCCTGCCTTAATAATTGTCGTGCATTTCCAAATACAACTCGTATACCTCATGCCTTGAGCCCACGCCATATATTCACGTTTAGACTATCTCTTTCGTGTTCGGGATATTCGTTGGGTGTCCAGGGAAAGAAATATGATGGTTATGCCACGTGGAGTGTCACAGAAAATGCAACTTTGCTCTGATAGCTATCTTTGACATTGGAGTGCACATGCCAGTAGCTGAATTATATGCTGGATGTACCGAGCTAGGAACGGAGTTCATATTGAAATAATGCACTCAAAACAGAAAATAAAAGCACTGAGTAACAGTTTGCTTTGTTCTGTAATAACGCAGTCAACAAACACTTGACCCTGAAATATCAGCATTTTTATGGAAACTCTTAAAATGAACTGAAGCCATCGTGTAAATTCGTAACCCGTCATGTCGCAATTAGGCGAAAATTAAAATTAGCATTTTTTTTTTGGTATCCGAATGAAATTTGGGACCAATTCCACAATACGAATTTTTTGGGATATTCTGTATTTCTACATCAGTAGATTGATGGAATCATTGTCGTCCAACCGTGTTTACTCGAATCAATATTGACTTTGTCTTGAACGTAATATAGCTTAGTTTTTTCCCCAGATGTGCCCTTCATTCTGTTTTTAAAGCCAGCGTAATGAATAACAAGACGGGATCGGAATTCACACACTCCAATTCTTTGCAAATTTTGAATTAGTGATACAATATTACGTTGCTTATCTTAGACAACTTTTGTTTCCGAAGCAAATCATGCCATCTTAATGTCTTCTTCTAGTGGGTCAAGGGATTGAATTCTGGTCGGTCTAATTTATTTTGTTTCATGAAGCCACCATGTTATTTTACACTGAACAAAGAATTGCTTGGAGAGTTTTGTATTTTCTGAAAATCTTTTACCATACCGTATTGCAAGTGGGGCTAGAGTCGACTCAGTGATACCTGGACCACGGCCTTGCCCAACACAAGTTATAAATTCGGGCACCACCGGGAATCGAACCCGGGACCCCAGGATCAGAAATATACATATTTTCTAATTCACATGGCTTAGAGATGAACATGGTGTTGGAATGTCGTATTCTGGGTTGTTACGACTCTCATTTACAACTTCTAAAGTTCGCTTTTCTGACAAAAGCGAACTGTATTTTGTAGGTCATCACTCGTCAGAGAAATTCTGTTGGAATCCTGAATAAAATTTCTCCCGACTCCCCCTTGGTATTTTCATATAAACGTTAGATGTGATGCCTTAAAATAGGGACGGACTTTGTACGGGATCATCCAAAAGTCTCGTAACTCGTATTAAAAATATTTATTGATAGCATTTCTCGATTCTCCTGATAATCCTAATTACCTTTTGACGTATTCTAATTATGAAACTCTTGTTCAAACGCGTTACCACGATTTATGAACCACCAATTAAAATAGTTTATAATTTGTCCAACATGGCGCTTGTGTTGCGGAAAGTGTTGATCCTTGGTGTTTTATAAAAGGCGGACAATTTCTTGACCAGGGTGAGCGACTGTAAGCTTCTCACAATTAACTTTTCTCCTTCGAGTCACTTGTTCTGAGGTCCCATTAATTCTGTTTCAGGGAAACTTTGTTTCAAAGCGAGATAAGTCGTCAAAACCATGGAAGGTGTTACGTGTCTTGATGTAAATGTACAGAGGAGACAGAATTGTAAATTATATTTGAATCAAATTGTATGTAGCTTTATACAGTTTATGGAAGGTGTCATACTACGTGGGAGTTATATTTTAATATAATGCGTCATGTGTAAAATGAAGTGTTTTTTTTTTAATTTCCCGTCGTCAACTTGAAAGTATCGCACCACAACCTGTAATCCTGGGGTCTCGGGTTCGATTCCCGGCGGTGCCCGAATTTATAACTTGTGTTGGGCAAGGCCGTGGTCTAGGCAACACGGAGTTTTCCTCCGTGGCATCCCAACAATTACTCCATTCACACACAGAAGAAGGCAATGGCAAACCACTTCTGGATCATCTGCCAAGAACGTATATGAACAGGTCCCAGTCCGAGAAGAGAAAAGGATGGAAGGATCCTGTTCATATGGACCTGTCGTCAGACAGAACACTAAAAAAAAATAATAAGATGAGGTGGTCTAGCGGTTAGAACGCTGGCCTTGTAATCCCGGGGTCTCGGGTTCGATTCCCGGCGGTGCCCGAATTTATAACTTGTGTTGGGCAAGGCCGTGGTCTAGGCAACACGGAGTTTTCCTCCGTGGCATCCCAACAATTACTCCATTCACACACAGAAGAAGGCAATGGCAAACCACTTCTGGATCATCTGCCAAGAACGTATATGAACAGGTCCCAGTCCGAGAAAAGGATGGAAGGATCCTGTTCATATGGACCTGCCATCAGACAGAACACTAAATAAATAAAATTGGTAGTTCTTAGCTTAATGACGCTGAAGAAAGAACATTTTCGGGTATGATTAAGTGGGGAAAAAGGCGGTCCTCGTATGTTTCAAAGTGAGTCTGTCGTTGCAGACGAGACTTCCGAAAGCAACATTACGGTTTCCCTACAACTTTAAATATGTATCTTTGATATGATTGAAATCCGTCTATTAGTTTCGAAGGTAAAACATGAGCCGACATTTCTCATTACGTGTTTATATTTTGTCACTCCGTGCAAGGAATGGCGTTGAAAGAGCACTATAAATGTGTCAGGCTTGTCTATTTTTATTTGTCAGACGATAGCGGGTTTTATTTCAATGTCAAGATATTGCAAAATCCGATAACCTTTTAAAAGGGTCCCCCGATCTTAAAAGAGTCCACGACAGCAGAACACTAATCACTTTGTGATAATCCGACGGATTAGAAGTTGAGTGCAAACAAATAAGGATTTAAAATGTAAGCATTCTGAGTTGCGAAAGTTCAAATTGAAGTCCAACGTGACGTACAAATTCCGTTTTCCGTCTAAAGTGCCGTAATGTCTTAAGACTGACATGTGGATGATTTTTTTTAACATTACAGGAAACTCGTTCTTGCGTAATTTTAATATCATTCTGTCATATTTTTAATTAATAAGGATTGGATATAGTGATTTTGAGGGGACGGTGATCGTATATCGAATATAACAGTCGCGGGACGGCTGACAAGGGTTGTTCTATGTCCTGGGAGGTTGGGCAGGGCTGACAACTTCATGTTACGAAATGTCTCTTGGAAATTGAAATGTAAAGAGTCTGAGAGTCCTGAAGGAATATGGTGTGGATTGGATTCGGGGACCTGTGATGAACGTATAAACACGGGGTTTTTTTTTTTTGTAAAAGACGAGTTTCTAGATAACTTTGAGTTACTTAGTTTATCTGCTACATTGAGGTAAACGAAACACGTTCCCCGAAATTATTTCCTTCCGAAAAGAATACACGTTCTTTACTCTGAACCTTTATCTCTAATTACAGGGTTTTTTACAGAGTGGGGGTCTTGGCATATAAATGTGTGTTCATGTTACGACTGAGTCATTTAGCAGTGAAACCTCGCTTAGGGCTCAGGTTTGAGATTGACATGGCGTCGAAAATGAACGTGGTGTTTATAGAGTTATGATGATGAAAGTTGAGTAATTGTTGGGATGCCACGGAGAAACCGGGGAAAACCCCGGAGGAAAACTCCGTGTTGCCTAGACCACGGCCTTGCCCAACACAAGTTATAAATTCGAACCCGAGACCCCCAGGATTACAAGGCCAGCGTTCTAACCGCTAGACCACCTCATCTTATTATTATTATTTAGTGTTCTGTCTGACGACAGGTCCATATGAACAGGATCCTTCCATCCTTTTCTCGGACTGGGACCCGTTCATATACGTTCTTGGCAGATGATCCAGAAGTGGTTTGCCATTGCCTTCTTCTGTGTGTGAATGGAGTAATTGTTGGGATGCCACGGAGGAAAACTCCGTGTTGCCTAGACCACGGCCTTGCCCAACACAAGTTATAAATTCGGGCACCGCCGGGAATCGAACTCGAGACCCCAGTATGTTTTATGACGGCTAGACATCCTGAGTGTGAAGGCGACGTATTCCAGCGATACTGAACTCACCATTACGAAATTATAAGTCGTCATAGCTCCTCGAAAAATTCAACCGGGATATATGACACCGGCAGAGGTTTGAACCGGATACGTAACACATGTGAAACGGTTAGAAAAATGTTGCATGTCTTTGTTTTGAATTCAAATTTGGAATAATTTGGAAGCTACAGAACGTGCTATGAACGGATGGATATCAGGTTGCTTTGGTGTAGGATTAAAACCTGCTGAAGTATTTAAGATAAATTTTTGCGTATTGAATGAAGTAAATTGTTCTTAAATCGTGTTTTATAAATTGGTATTTTTTATTGTTTAGTACGAGTTTTGTATTAGAAGAAGTTGAATTTCCTTACGTTTTGATAATAATTACAGATCCTTATTACAGTTTCGCTATTCGAATCAGGCAATTGTATACTCGTGGGTTGATTAACCTCTTGAGTTTAAGGTTAGAACAACCTGGAAACAGAGTTCTGTGGCGCCAGAGTACAAAATACGCTAAGGACGGCTTTGCCGACTTAAAATACCTTCGGGGAGTTTTAAAAAAGGTGAACGTCCTAACCCCGAGCTGTCAAGGTTAAAAGTCAACATCCCGCACGAGTGTTTACGTCCAACAGAACTGGTACTCAAGGATGCAAACAAGAAACAAAACCAGAAATTTGTAATTAGATCATTTAGTAAAAGTCATACTGTGATTGGGACGTGTTCACGACTGTATTGTACAGACGGGAGACATTTGCATTAGGAGTTTCGTGTTCCTCCACGTTCAGAACTGCTCAGCGAGCAACTCTGTTCTCCTGTCCAGTTGACACACGAGTTGGCTTCCCAGGAAGCATGAAGCTGTCCACTCACCTCAGAATAACGCAGTAATTTTCCGTTTTCACAGCTGTATACTTCACCCCGCTGAAATTATTTTAATATCTCTTCTCATACTTTGTTAATGACATTTTCAGAAAGCTTTGCCATTAAAAACAGTTTTAGGAACGTGTCAACTAGTTTTTATTAGTGGGAAGATCTGTTCAGATGTTTTAAGCATTCAGTTTCTGTAATAGTTGGAATGGATTAAAGTTCAGGGCTGGTATTACGGAAAATAAAATTTAACGTTATTGTACTGGGTAGTAAAGTAATCCATAATACACTGAATTTCCGCACGTAGCGCTGTTGTCTTACTAGACGTGAAATCCATAATACACTGAATTTCCGCACGTAGCGCTGTTGTCTTATTAGACGTGATCTGAAGTTTCTAACCTGCAACCCACGTGAAGTTTTTGTAATATTATATCTTCCTGCGTGATGAAAAATAGTTAATCTGTAGCAGAAAACACGACGTCTTACTGTTGACCGCTGCCACGTTCGACGAGTTCTAAATGTTCGTTATTTCAGAATCATGGTACATAATAGTAATCCGTGACGTCTAACGTATTGCTTTGTAAGGGAATGTATTTCTTTTTCGTTTGCAGAACTGGGCACTACAGACATTCCTAGAAACATTAATTTGAAGTTTGTCAAAATAATATTAAACAGTTTAGTCGTACCTCAGAGAAAACACAACACTTCTCCGTTACAAAGATCATTAGTTAATGAAATTTAGGGAAATAATCCGTGTTTAAACTGAAACTCATTAATATAAAATGCATTTTTATTATTTATTTAGTGTTCTGTCTGACGACAGGTCCATATGAACAGGATCCTTCCATCCTTTTCTCGGACTGGGACCTGTTCATATACGTTCTTGGCAGATGATCCAGAAGTGGTTTGCCATTGCCTTCTTCTGTGTGTGAATGGAGTAATTGTTGGGATGCCACGGAGGAAAACTCCGTGTTGCCTAGACCACGGCCTTGCCCAACACAAGTTATAAATTCGGGCACCGCCGGGAATCGAACCCGAGACCCCCAGGATTACAAGGCCAGCGTTCTAACCGCTAGACCTCCGTGGTTAAAATGCATTTACTGAATATTAAAGCAGGTGGTACACATAATTATCGCTGGTTCTTAAAATTGTTATATTTTACAGTGGATAGAATGTTAAGGAATTGCGTATTTAAAATAGTTAGGGTCAGTGTACTGGAAGACTTTCTACGTTATTAGAATGCAAATTCTTGAAGTTATCTCCGGGAATTCACGTTTCTTTATTTAATTTTGATTTGGTTTATTCCGTTTGTCTGTGTACTTTGAACCTAGGACATCACTCACCACGGACGAGAAGGCGTTAATAATGCTCGTAATTTTCCGTCATTAAAGATACTTTCTCTTAGAAGCAGGCATTTTGTTTTGTAGAAAGGGTAAAGGATGATGGCGTACATTCCTGCTGTGAAACGTGGTTCGACATGATTGGCTTAGCGTAACGATGTTCATGGTTGCATTGTCGACTGGCTTTTGGTATGAGTCGAAAGTAGTTTTAACTACCACGATATCAGTATGATCCCAGACTTGAGATTGTTCTGCTTTGGGACGTGTTACATTTTGCGTTATCCGCATTGCAGAGTTATAGATTAATAAAATGTAGAATTTTTTCAAAGAAATTCATGGCATTATCTTGTATTTAATACTACAAGCCACATATCTCCACAGTAAAGATAAAATAACTCGAAAGGTCTTTATCAATTTTATGTCAGGTACCGAAGTCATATCTGAAACCTTTCAGAGTTGAATTGTCTTCTTCAGAAACACGAATATCCCATAAGACCACAAACTAATCTTCCACCGCCCTCTAAGTGTGCGATAGGCTAGACGATTCTGTACGTAACCACTGCAGTTAGGTTTCTTCTCTGACCCAGAATAAAGGAGTTAGACTTGTAATTAGTTATGTATAGTTAAGATTCGCTGAAGTTAATTAGGTCGAATGATAATCGCGAGTGAGAGGAGAAGAAAGCGATTGTGGCTTCTAAAGATATTTAGTAAAATCTTCTCGGGCTGTCGTCCGTGTCTGTTGGTTACATATAACAGACGTTTCAGGGTCAGTCTCTGTCCCCATCTACAGGGCTCTGATGTAACTATGTGTCCAGACAGTCACGTGTATGATACGGCTGATGGCCACAGAAGATTTTAAGAGCTAGTAGTCGTGAAAGCTTCAAATTATGAGTGTATTAACTTATCATTCAGTAATTAGAATGTCGTGCATTTGAAATGACATTAAAACAGACTTTAGAAATCTGAGACATGTAAACAAAGGACGAGTTAAGTTTCTCTCATAATTATGCTTTTTTTTCCCACGGCTGAATTGAGAGAATAAATTGAAGCCATTTCCTTCACGAGTGACGCAAAGCAGTGACCGTTACACAGTTATATTTTGCAAGTAGAGAATTACGGTTCAAATGTAAATTTTTGTCCGTATTAAATTAACATTTAAATAATTCTGTATGTGCTTTGGATCACAATACAAGTACCCCAGTTTCGTCGTGTGTAGAGTAGTTGCTATTTAAAATACGTTAGACAGGATGGATAATAAAGAACTTGCCAGTAATGTAATTTCTAGGTTATGTTGGTTATTTTGTCATGCGTTATTTGCAAAAATGCAAAGGAGAGGTATCGTCAGCCGGTCGTTCTGTTTTAGCTTCCAAAATATCGATAGATTTCAGGTACATTTTGTGTTATGGGTGACCTCTCAGGGATTTAAATAAGACTTGTTATTCGCCAATTATTTCAGTTGAATTCTGGTTGAGCACCGGTTTGTGTCTGAAATAATAATGAACTTAGACCATTGTTGTATGCATCAGCAAGGACTGTGCTTTGTGGGTAGTAGATTATACGTGTAGCTTACGTCTAGGTCGTCGACCAATCGGAATCGAGTTTCATGACAACTGTATTTTCAGTCTGATTTCCTCCATGTTTTAACTACTCTATTTCGTTATATATGCTGTAGTTGACGTCCATATTTTTCGTATAGATGGTAAAATATATTTGTGTTTTAATTTAAATGTGGTTGAAGCTGGCTTATTTTATTTGTAAATTATTTACGAGAACTTGATTCTTCTAAATAATGAGGGCTAAAATTGATGTGTGATGTATATCATTTACAGAAAAAAAATTGTAAACTACCAGTTTTCCTGATTTTTGTGTAGACGTACGGTAGTTATTCTGTAACGGGTATTTTAAAACCATAAAAATGGTTCGGATGTCCGATTCTGCAAGCTTCAGAGCAATATGTGTAATGCTCTCCGGACAAGAGATCTTGATCATTCCACGCAAATTCGTGATCGATGAGCCACGTTCCTTTCATCCATCCGTGACTCACGATCCAGTGAACATACAGTAAGAATCCCGATTATCCGACCTAAACGGGACCGAAGTTGGGTCGGATAACACGGAATACTAATCAGAATGTAAAAATCAACTCTGTTTTCGATATTATTAAATTCCGAAGAAAATTCGATACGGAATCAAATTTAGAAATCCACAAACAAAAACTGTCATAACATAACCTATTTCTGGAAGAACCACGTTTGTGAAGAGAGTTATAAAATGTCGTGGATGGAATATAAGGGTTCAGCGTAAAAGTGGACGTGGTTCCGATTTTTACGAACTTCAGAAAAAACATCAAAAACTTGTTTATGCATTCAAATTCTTGTGAAAACTTCAGTACGACCTTGTGTAACAAATGACTAGAGGCCACGCGTTCTTCCACCAGTACATGCAACTCCAAGGTGTGAAAATTAAATAACCGGACTGAAACATATATTCTTTCGTGGCGTGGTAACTTTGGAAATTATTATCATGGGGTCGTCACATTGTTCTGAATGTCCTAATGTTATTAAAAATTAAATATTTTCAAGCGGATTTTGAGTTTTGGTTTCATGAAAAACTTACACGGAATGCATTTGGTGTTTTAAAACTGGATGTTATTCTTTTGGTCAAAATTCGCGTTAATGAATGTGCTATGTGAGAAAGCGAATTGACATGACGTAAAATTCACTTGTCGAGGAAATGTCTGCCCTCATTTTATATAAAAACGCTGCGTCATTAATACACGTACTGCAAATCCGAAACATAATGGATGCCAACTGTTGCAGAGTTGTAATCAACACCCGCTAGCTCATCGGTGTCGCTAGTTGTCGCACAGAAAGATCAGTCCCGTTATTTAATTATCACACCTCGTAGTAAGCAACAGTTGGCTCCAATGGACGAAGTTTAATAACCTGTAGCGAGAAAGAACGAGATTCATGAGTTTTTAACGCCCACAGCTTCACATTTGTTTTATTTGCCTGTTTTATAGATCAGTCGTTGCTCGCCTAACGGAATCTTAATTGAAATCCCATTTGACGTCATGGGAATGGATTTCTTGTTCCTCGTATTTGAAAATAAAGACGGACGCATGACAGTTGTGCGTTTGAATGTTTCTGAGCCGACAGAACAGTGCCATTTGAAAGTATATTCGTCTCTGTTCATTAAAATGAATTTGTGTCGTACTTTACATAAATGTTACCTGTGTTTCTCGCGTATGAATATATATATATATATATATATTTTTTTAATTTTCTGACGTAGCTTCAAAACGAATTCTGTTTTACCGACATGAGGATTGGAATATGACATTCTTTTGTACCTCTTACTGGAATAATATGTTTTAAATTCAAAAACCATAAGTATAACGGAAAATTCCTATACGCCGAATCAGATGGTTAGAGTGTTTTGTCGTTATTCAGCCAGAAATAGGCTTATCGTTTGAAAAATGTTGTATGTGGAACTTGTGGTAATAACTTGTCGATGACACATATGATTCAATAGTCCCTGTGCACACACGTCATATACGTAGCGCACGTGAGTTATGTGTCACACATGACTTCATGCACAGAGACATTTGAGTCACTTGTTTTACCTTGTTTGTCGTATTAGCCAGTTTCCGTCTTAAAATTAAGTTCGTCGCCTTTGTTCAGTACCTGATTTTGCAAAAAAATGTGTTGTTGAATCGCTACTTCTTTCATTGATAACTAGGATATCGCTTCTATACCTAAGAATAATTTCTTGGTGACCTAAACACAGCCCTTCAGAGGGAACTTCATCATAATTTTATTAAAATTTGTATCACATGTTGATAACTTATTTTGTTGGAAACAACTATTGGGACGACGCGAGGGTGTGACGTGGCCCACGTGTTTCGTCTCGTGTCTCGTTTCCACTTCGGTTGGTTCGTTCGTTGCCCGTTGTTCATTCGCCATCATTTTCTCCGCTACGTGGTGGGTTACTGCTCTGACCTTCACAACCGGTTCAACCCAGACACAAGGCAAATATTGCGTCAATAAGTGTTCGCATGAAAACATTTATTTGCTGTAGTTAATACTTATTATGCTTAGTAAACGGAAATACGTGTCTTCGATGTCAGCAGATTTTCCACATTCTTTCCGTGTCCAGTTACTGGAGCGTGAGAGAATCTAATGCTGTAACGCAAGGATCCAGAAATCGCCCCATAGTAACCAAGGTCATCCCGGCATGATGTTGTTGACCTTTATACTCGAACAGCGTAGCATGAATTTTGTTCGGAATGCTTGAAGGGAAGGCGATTCACAAGTAGGACGATGATATTAAAATGTATCTTAAAGGACTATGGTGTAGACTTGAATAATTTGGTTCAAGACAGAGATTAGTGGTCACTTGCGTGGACATGGTTCGTACTTCATCTGAATATTTAACAGCACAGTTATTGCCTCGAGAAAGCACACATCAGCGTCAAAGGTATATTTATTTTAATGATTTTTAGGGAAATGTGTGCTGGAAACCAAATGAAACTTAAAAATATAAACTCTGCGAGAGAGACACGCGGAATTACAAATGTGAGGGCACGTGGTTTTCAGACTTATGGTCTATATGTAATATGAAAAAATGAACTTAATTTGCAGTACTGTGATGTCATCATTTGTGTCCAGAAAGTGAGGACTTCTTTGTCTGTCTGTCTGTCTGATTAAATTTTGAGACATTAATATTTAGTGACAATAGGAGAGGTTATTTTTGTTCATTTAGGACTGATACTTTACTTGAATATCTCAATTTTTTTTGGAAAATCTAATTATATACAGTTTATTCAAATATTTGCTGACAACACTAATAAATTTTAATGAGATGAAACATTTTATGCCCTGCACGGACTTATGAGCTTTTCTTTTTTCAGGACTTCATAAAAATTTCTTTGAGTGAAATATCATCCAGTGGATAATGTAAGCTTTGAGCGACCCATACTTTTGTATTTCAGACACAGATTCATAATTAGATGAGTTGTTCTGTAATTCATATAATTATAGAACTCTCAGAAATGAATAAACTAGACCCGACCCAAAAGGTATTCCGAGGACTTTGTTTTGTCGTGAAGCAGCGGGAGAATTGTTCTGTCATAGGATTAAAGTTCAATCATGGAGTTTCATAAAAGTACAAGTTGCTTTGAAATGCTAAACAAAGAACCAGCATGCAACTTGCTAGATACGATCTATTAAAAGAGATGAGTAACAGGAAATGATAAATGTCCTTTATGACTGGTACTTACATGCAGTTAATTGTTCGGCTCTCACTCTAATTTTTCAGAGACTATAAACGACATCATATGTATCTATGCCTTATTCCTTCTGTTGGGTTTTGTAGTTGGCTTTTTATAATTTGTTACGTGTTATTGTACGAGGGTCGCTCATTAAGTAATGCCCCACATTTTTTTCCTCAGAACATATTTATTCAAGATGGCTCAAATTTAGTGACAATATAAATCAATGTTTCCTTTACACATACTATTTTTCCACATAGTCCCCATCAACTTGTACGGTTTTACGCCAGCGTGGAACAAGTGCATGCATGCCTTGCCGGTACCAGCTCTTGTCCTGTGCACGTAGCCATGTCCTCACTGCTTGAATCACGCTCTCGTCATCTTCAAATCTTGTTCCGCGGATAGCATCTTTAAGTGGCCCAAAGAGATGGAGTCGGAGGGTGGATGGGGCAGCACCGTTCAACCAAATTTGGTGATTTCTTCCCGGGTTCTCAGACTTGTGTGAGGGCGTGCATTGTCGTGCAGGAGCAAAATTTCTGCTGGATGCTTGTGAGGCCGAACCCGTCGAAAACGCTTCTTGAGGGTTTTCAGGGTCCTGATGTACGCGTCTGAATTGATGGTCGCACCTCTTGGCATCACATCCACAAGAATGACCCCATCACTGTCCCAAAAGACAGTCATCATGACTTTTCCGGCGGAGGGAGTTGACTTGAATTTCTTCTTTCTCGGTGATTGAGGATGATGCCACTCCATTGACTGCCTTTTTGTCTCTGGCTCAAAGTGGTGTATCCAGGTTTCGTCACCTGTAATGATCCGGGACAGAAAGACCTCTCCCTCAGCATCAAAACGCTCCAACAATTCAGAAGAAATCGTTTTCCTTTGAATCCTGTGGTCTGCTGTGAGACTTCGTGGAACCCATCTTGCGCACACCTTCGAATATGCGAGAGCCTGGATAATTGCAATCACACTTCCATTGCTGACTGAAAGCTGTTGGGCCAATTGTCGAGTTGTGATGCGCCGATCCTCACGAATAATGGCATCCGCGCGGTTCAACATGTCTGGAGTGGTGGCTGTGGCAGGACGCCCAGAGCGCGGCAGATCACGGAGCTCGGTTTCTTCACTTCCTGAAGCTTTAACTCTCTTAGCCCAGCGACCAACGGTGCTCCTATCGACTGCACAGCTTCCATACACAGCACACAAACGTTTATGAATGTTCACCACCGTTTCTTTTTCAGCAACAAGGAATTCAATTACAGCTCGTTGCTTGTAACGAGAGTCGTTCACAGACGCCATTTTAACAGTTCACTACAGCTCCGCTATCGGTTGGAATCATTTGAAACTCCGTACACGAACGCGGGAAACATCAAATCTCAAGCATGTAAAAGTACACTTTTCTATCTTCATTATTGGCTGAGAAAAAAAATGTGGGGCATTACTTAATGAGCGACCCTCGTACACTGCAATTGTTCTTCCCTGCTTGTACGTCTCCCACTCTTTTAATTCAAGTTCTATTAAGCCTCTGTTTTCAAACAGCAGTGAGTGAAGGTGGACTTAATTTTAAATTACAAAAGTTTATATGTTGTGTATTTTAAATTCAGGACACAAGAATTATTTATCTATGTCTGCCTTTTAATTGTGAATCATTAATTAGATTTAAACTTTTATGTTTTTACTTTGCTGTGTTTGACTCCGAGCTTGCCGTTCCATTGTGTTGTAATTTAAAGTAGATTATGAAAATAAACATGGAATTAAATTTTATACTTTCTTTCCTACTCGACCCTCTTCTACCTGCTCTGCAGCTGTCAAGGTTTGCTTTTTCACTTAGACTATTAGACATTCTGTAGGACTCCTTTGTCGAGTGATCGGCTCGTCGCAAGGCCTCTACCTGTACAGAGAACAGCATAACACAGAAAGACGTGGACAGACATCCATGCCTTGAGTGGGATTCGAGCCCTTGATCCTAGTGTCTAAGCACTCAAGGCTGACGCCTCAGACCACGTGGCCACTGTGACCGGCAGAATGAAATTTTAACCTTTATTATATGATATTTACATCTGGTGTATGTGACCCACAGAGTCAAAAACTTTCCATGCTCAAATCTCATATGCATTTTATTAAAGTTAAATGTCTTACATGTGATATTTAGGAATCAAGGAACATGAATTTTGGGGGTATTGATAATTGGTCATGGAATTCTTGCAGGAATTTTAAATTGGTCTTTCTTCTAATGAAATGAAGATGCATAAGTGGTATTTGTATTGAGCTTTAAAATTTAATTTTTCCTGTATTGCACCATGAATCCTCAGATTACTTAATTCTTGGTGTGTATGGATTGGATATTAAAATAAGCGGAGAACCTACTTCACAATGAGCTCATAGTTATATTAAGTACCTTGTTAAATTCTGATTTCCACTTACCAGAACTGAATGTCAGTCACTACCTCAGGACGTAGACACTTGAACTGCATCAATGTTAAGGCCTATTTCAGGACTGTCTGTTGTATTGCTGTAAGATATAGAGATGTCCGCTGCCCAATAGGAAGTTAGTATTTTGCCATTACTATTTGTTGTTTTTTCTCCTTAGTCTTCATTAACGTCATGTTATGAATATCATCTAGCTTCAGAAGGGTCATTGTGATTCACCAAACTGATATTTATGAACTAAGTCAATAATTTGTGTGTCATGCTTCCTTGCATTAATAATTTACTGAGATACGAAGATATCCGTCTTCTGGGTTATTGCGCTGTGTAGTCTGGTCGATGTTAACCAACGTTTCAGAGGTCATACTGCCTCCGTCATCAGGGCGATGAGTATGAAGATTTCTGTCTTCTGGGTTGTTGCGCTGTGTAGTATGGTCGATGTTAACCAACGTTTCAGAGGTCATACTGCCTCCGTCATCAGGGCGATGAGTATGAAGATTTCTGTCTTCTGGGTTGTTGCGCTGTGTAGTCTGGTCGATGTTAACCAACGTTTCAGAGGTCATACTGCCTCCGTCATCAGGGCGATGATCGCCCTGATGACGGAGGCAGTATGACCTCTGAAACGTCGGTTAACATCGACCAGACTACACAGCGCAATAACCCAGAAGACGGATATCTTCATACTCACCGCTGTGAGAACCTCAAGTCTTACTTACTGAGATACATTTGTGAGTTGCAGGTGGAGATCGTGAGGGCGTAAACGTCAGTCTTTTGGTGCCTTTGGTTCGTAAGGCTGAGCTTTCTCGGTCTGAGATTCAAATCCTGATTGATCTTCTGCTCAATAAACAACAGGGTTCTGCCGTGGGCAGCTCCGAATGGATTGAGGTCAGTGGATTTTGTGTGTCATAAATGCAGTAAAACGTCACTGGTCTTGACTAAAGCGGGGGGAGGCTAGTCTGGATTAGGCAATAACCTGGAAAGAATTATTAACAGTTAAGTACTTGACATCAGAAAATAAAGTCAGTGTAAGCAAACGCTCCTCCTTCATATCTGAAAGGTCGTGATTTCATATATCAGTTTAGTTTTTGACACGAGCCTATTTTAAAGAAAACTGATATGTGCTTGCATGCCAAGAAAACTTTGATCTGGTAGCCACATGTGGCCAGTGAGCCATATGTTTCACAGCCTTGTCTTAGATATCCAAATTTTCATAATATAGCTGCTTTACAACTTCAGAGGTCATGACAATGCAAGATGCTAATTAAATCTAAGCTGCATCTGACCTCAAAAAAGTTTGTTGGGGGTTTTCTGTTAATCATCAAAATTAGAATTATCTACAAAAGTAGAAACATTTATGCTTGTTTCTTAATTGTATTTTGCTAACCAGGGTCTCTGACAAATTATTTCAACATGACAGCAGTGAGAAATCATCACTATACAGAATTTAACAAATAACTGAGTTTTCAGAGGGCCATGTGATAGTAACTTAGCTAGTAATGACAGGATTTTGAAGTGTTAAGTGTAATGGGATCGAAATCAGTGAGGTTTTACTGTACCATATTTGCTCCACAGCTGACAACTTTGTGTACTTCCATTACATGTTTTTTCTTAGCATCTCTGTTAGCAGAAGATGATTGTACTTTTAACTCGATACATTTATATTCCTGCAGCTATCCATGGCCTTCGTAATACATTGGAAACTAAATAAACTGCAAGCTGTATTTTATGTATACAAATATCACACAATGATTGCCAAGTGGGAGTTCTTAAAATTGTGTCACTGTGTGGTAATATATTTAAAATAAACCCTAATTACTTCCAAGTATGTTGTATGAGCTTGCAGTAATCAAACAAATCACTTGTCTGTGTAAAGTGAAGCTTTCATGGTGACTGAAGTTGATGGGAGGTTCTCGGGTTACGAGCCGCACCAAGTGGCGGAACAGTGAATAAACCATATCTTCTGCCAACATTTCGAGAACAATCTCTGCTGTCATCCTCATTACTGCTGGGTAACAAATCTGATCTTTGTTGTGTGCTCGCTTATGGGTTTCCCATCAGCGAGCGCAGCCCTGAGGATGAGAGCAGAGATTGTTCTTGAAACGTTGGCAGAAGATATGATTTATTCATCATTCAGCCACCTGACACGGCTCGTAATCCGACAATCTTTCATCAAATCACTTGTGTGTTTTATTTCTATGTGAGGTAGTTACTTTAGAAATTCATAACAGCAGTCGTAATCTGAAAACCATTGTGCTGGTTCATAAATTGCTAGTAGAGATCACAGTTTGTTACACTCGCTATATAAGATAATGAAGAAACAAGCATGTCCTTTCAACCATAGGATTTTTGGTGAACATTATCCATAATTTTTTTGTCATTTGTAGTCAGCGTAGAAATGTGTATATTTCATTACCTCTGATTTTTTACATTATTTATTACATATGATACATGTGGTAACATTTATGTTATATATAATGTGCATAATGTATTCCAGATTTAAATATTTGTATCTCATTGAAATTAGACTACTTAGTAGCTACCTCACATATTGCTTAAACTGATTACTTCAAGGCAGGGATCTAACTCCATCACGACGTCTTGATATTAAAATTTTTTTATATAAGTGATTATTATAAGATATTTAAATCCCTTAAATACTTCCTAACTGAAATTGAAATCTAGTTTGACACAATGACATTTTAATTTTGTAAGACTGATAGTCTTAGCCAAGATTTGAATCGGGTACCTCTTGACGAGCTGTGGTAACCTTTCTGTGTGTCGTATATACCAGGGCCGTCAAGATCCAGTAGTGAAATTGAAGAAACAATTGGCAGAAAAGGAGAAAGCTCTGCAGGAGGAACAGGAAGCAGGGCAGTCTCTCCAAAGCAAATTAAAGGAATTGCGTAGTGAGCTGAATTCAGAACGATCACGTCTTACTCACAGTTGCCGACAGCTTGAGGAAACCGTAGTGACAAAGCAGAATGAGATTCAGTCTATGGCTGTCAGGCTGCAACACTCTCTTGAGTCTCATGTGACTGAGAAACAAGCCCTCACACAACAGTACCAACAGGTGAGACAGTCGTCCTTATTGCATAATCTTTGCAAGTCTGATTCGTGCCTTGCGTTTACAGTGAAAATGGATTCGTTCCATTAAATTCAGTGTCCCTCTGCATAACTGGATTAATCGGAACCAAATAGAAAGACTTCTAAGTGTCTATTAAACTGGGTGGGTGCATATTTCTTGAAGAAAAACAATTCTGTAGTGCAGCATCCCAATGTGTATTCTTCACTTACTTTGTTGTTTGCTTCGTGTATCACGCAAGCTTTCTATCTAAATGTTTATCAAACTGCGTGTTTCAGATATATATATCTTCATGTTTGATGTGTCTACGTTGTTACTGCACTCATATTTTAAAACCAAGAATTCTGATCATTCTTGTTAGTCAGTTGATATATATTTCGTAAATTTTTAGGAATATTGATAAAATGATCTGATTTCTAACTTCAAGAACTGTTATGTTTTACGTAGGGCAGTCAAATAGTTCCCGGAATTGTGGTATAGCACTGTAATGGTAGGACATATGGCAACGCTTACCTAATCACCTTCAAAGTAGAACCCTTGCGCACATACACACTTGCTCCATCGATCCTGCCGTTGTTGGAAGCACCAGCGGAAGGCTTCGTTTGGAATGTTCCGGAGTTCGGCCGTCACATTCGACACATCGCTGGTTGTGCGGCAATTCCTCGCCGAGAAAAGCATTCCTGTCATCACCCAACCACCATACTCTCCGGATCTCGCTCCGAGTGACTTCTGGCTGTTCCCTACCCTGAAAATGGGCCTCAAGGGGACGCGTTTCGCAACCATGGAGGACATCAAATCGGCTGCTACGGCCGAACTCCGGAACATTCCTAACGAAGCCTTCTGCCGGTGCTTCCAACAACGGCAGGATCGATGGAGCAAGTGTGTATGTGCGCAAGGGTTCTACTTTGAAGGTGATTAGGTAAGCGTTGCCATATGTCCTACCATTACAGTACTATACCACAATTCCGGGAACTTTTTGACTGCCCCTCGTATGGCATAACTAGATGTGGTTTGGTGATGAGATGTTTTTTCTGAGGGTAGCTCTTTCGGTGTATTGATGTTGTGTTCAGGTTGCTTTAGAAATATTTAAGTGATTTGTAATTGACATTTTGTTTGGTCGTTGTATTTTGTTTCCTGTTTGGGGGTACGTCTAACTGCATTGTCTTAACCCAGTAATTTATGAAGCAGTGCAGTAAGGTCATGCCACTGCATGTGACGCTGTATTCTTAAGAAACCTGATTATAAACAATATCACCGCCTTCTGTGAAGGGTCATTCAACTTAAGATTGTCATTTTGTATAACAGTAAATTTTAAGAAAGCGTGCAAATTGAGTTTAATTTTTGTTTTAAATAAAAAAACAATATATTCACAGGTCATGTCTTGAGAACTTGTATAGCTTGGTGTGGAAAGAGAGTAGTTTAGAAAATATCGTAGTAGTAAATACATAAGTTTGTAAAGGCTTCCGCACATTACATTACCAGATTTTAGAGATTACGTTTACATCAGGTCTGGCCCAGAATGTATGGTCTTATAATTCTTCTTGCAAAATTGAATAGTAGTTCAGAAGTAGGCAGTATATTTCAGTGCCACGAAAGTAGACAGTGCAGTTTCTGGTGAGAATATTCCTCAATGATGCCCATTGATGTTACATTAAATTTATTTATTAACATTTGTAATGGCGTTGAAACAATTTTTAACTATTATCTTATTTAGGTTCAGAGAAATGACAGCAGTCTCCAAATTTTAACAGGAAAGATTACAGGTATCAACTTCATTTTGTGCGAGAAACATTTGCTTGGAGTTCGGAGTACTTACTAGCATTTTTTAGTGTTCCTTCATAAGATCTCGGACAGAATTGAAAGCAAAGCAGAAATGTATTGTCTTACCCACTTCTAACTTCAACCAAAAGGAAGCTCTTTTCATTAAAATTGTTAACGTAGCTCTGCTGTGGGTTATATCTTGTTTGTGTTTTAACATATGTGATTATTTCTAAGCCTGTAGTAATTAATTTTAAGCTTTATTTGTGATTTATTAACATTGTTCTTTAGGTTTTGGGTACTTTACTGTGTGGATTGCATTGCCAGCATTTCAGAAGAACATACTGTCTTCATCATCAGGGCTGAAATGAGAAGTGTTGTATGAGTAGATTGTTTATATAGGGACAGGAGAGGGATTGGATGGATGGAGAGTGATGGGCAGATCAAAGCCATGGGACGAGGAGCCCTGATGATGGAGGTAGTATACTCCTCTTAAACGTTGGTAGCGCAGCCAACTGCAAGCACCTAGGTTTATGATGATGATGATGATGATGATGATGGTATTGGTTATAGCTGCAAGCTCAGTTGAATGAGGACCATCAGCTACTCCGAAAGCTGCAAGACGAGCAAGGCCAGGCTCAGGGAGTGTTGGAACAGGAGCTGCACAATCAGCGACAACAACTGGAGCTTCACATTGCTCATCTCAATGAGACAAATCAGGAGGTGAAGGCAGCATAGCATCTCTTGAGCATTTGATGTATTGTTTATAAATGGACAGAGGGAAATAGAATCAGCGGGGAGGTCAATATAATTACACAGTGCCATGAAAGGAGTGTTTTCTGTGTGTTTATGAAACCTCTGGCTAAGCTGAATTTGTTTCCTCGTGCGTGATGTTGAATACAGACAAATTTAATTGTTAAAGCATTATTGCTCTTTTTCTAGGGTTATTCTTTTGATCTGTTTTCTTTTAAATTGTTTCCTGATGAGAAAACCCATTCAGGATTTGAAATTTAACTATAAGAAAGTCAAAACATTCCTCATGTGTGCTAATAAGAAGTCAAGACTTGTGGTTACTGTGAAAGATTACAGAGCTACCTCATATGTCTGATTAAGTAAGATGCCATGATTATTTAACAAAGTAAAGAAGAGTCATTGTGATGCCAAGCATTGTATTTGAGTGCTCAGTATTTAATTTGTGTTTAGGAGGCTCCACGTTTGATTCATGGTTCATAAAACATCTAAACTGACAGTTTCTAGTGGTGTTTCTGGCAGTGCTGGTGTTACTGTCAAAACAAATTGCCATGACTTTCTTTCAAAACCATTTTATCCATCACAGTCAGCCTAAAATTCAATCCTGTTTAACCTGTACAGTTGAGGAAGTATTAAATAAACCAAAAAGTAAGTCATCACGATGGCATTGCATAAATTCAGTATCTCACCACACTTTCTGTTCTTACAAGGAGAACTGAAGATTTCACTGGTTGGATGGTTTTAATATTGGCGCTAACTCAGTATCATTTCAGTCCATTGTTTCTGATTGAAGCACCTTTTTAGTCATTATTTTTGAATGTGTGTTTGGGCTCATACCTAAATAAATGTTATGTACTTGTTACCAACAAAAAAGTTGGGACCCGAAGTGCTCAGGCACTTGAAGAACGGGTCATCCAAGTAAGTAAGTATACATTAATGCCTTGCGTTAATGTCGATTGCAGTAGTGTTTCTCGTTAAAATTTGTTGGTTCATATCACAAATATTTATATAAATATATTGTAATTTTCAGGCTGAAGCAGCTTTCAAGTCTCAGATTGGCCAACTTCATGGTGAGTTACAAGAGCAGGGAAATATCAATGCAACTCTAAGTGGTGAGCTGCAGAAACTGAGAGACGGCAGGGATGGAGAGATCAAGATGCTTAGAGAACAGATCTCTCACTGTGAGAATCAGATTAGGCATCTTGAGTCTCAGGCTGCTCACTTAAAAGAGTCTACTGATCAAGCTCAAGAACTTGTAAGGCAGAATGAGGTAAGTAATGCCACATATTGTACTAATATTGACTTTGTTACCTTATGTCCTGATGTAGTGGTCTAGCGGTTAGAACGCTGGGCTAGTAATACCGTGGTCTCGGGTTCGATTCCCGGCGGTGCTCAGATTTACAACTTGTGTTGGGCAAGGCCGTGGGCCAGGCATCACGGAGTTTTCCTCCGGGGTTTCTCCGTGGCATCCCAACAATTACTCCACTTTCATCATCATTTCACAAAAAAGGGGGTCACAGCAGGAGCGTTAAATGTCGCAGTCCCGGTCGAACCCACGTACCGATGGGTCGTGAATCCTGCTAACCTCCAATGCACACCATGCTGAAATGGTGTGTACTGGATACGAAAAAAGAAATGGAAGAATCAAATTCTATTGTGCACAACTTTCTTCTATTACATTGTTTTGTGACTACATGTTTTGCCCTTCTGAGCCGTCTTCAGGCCATACAACATACAGGTGTTGTGTATTTTAAGTGTAATTTTACATACAGTTTTGATTCAGGCACAGCGCCTATATGGGCTCGATGCTTGCATATTCTGATGCGAAGTTTTATCCTTCCAGGAGTTACATCGAATAAAGACTGAATTGGAACATCTTGTTGCTAATTCCAGACAGCATGAGGCAGCATTACAGTATGAATATAAAAATTTACAAGAAGAACTGGAAGCATTGAAAGAGAAATGTGCCAGCTACAACGAAATAAAAAGTGAAGTCAGTCATTTGAGATCAGAGAATGAACAGCTGTTAGCTCAAGTTATTAAAGTGAAAGATCTGCAAGCAGAGACTCAGCATCTGCATGAAGAGAATGAACATCTTGTATCCCAAATAGCCTCATTTTCACAGCTTGAAAAGGAAGCGCAGCAGCTTCGAGAAGAGAATGAGTCACTTGCAGCACAGGTGACAGCAATGACTGAAAGACCAGCAGCGGAGGGTCGGGAAAATGGAGACCTTCACGACCCAGAAGAAAAGCAAGCAGACACCAAGGAGCGTGTCTCAGAAGAAGACAGCATGTGAGTAGCAAGTAATAATTTCTACTCAATTATTGAATTAATATATGACTGGAAGAGCTAAAAAACTTACTAAAATTGGAGGACTGTAGAAAATTTGCGTTCATACCGTGAATATCCATAAAAAGTCGAGATAGCTCAAGCAGTGAAATGACAGCACATAGTTAAACACACAGTAATTTTATTCATTAATTGACATAGTAAAAGTTGCGTGGTTAAATGATAAAATAGATATGAAAAAATGTGTTTTGGGATCACAATTTCTGGTCATAGATATTTTTGACTTTATATGTATTTTGTTCAACATTTCTTGATTCTGACTTTACAGTTATAGGCAGTATTTTACATGCTGACACTGATTTCTCACTTTTATGAATAGTGTGGTGAGAAATGAACGAGAAGATGGCTTTGTGGGCTGAAACATGTTGCTCCCGTATGTTTTATTTTAAGTACAGGCATGTAGTTTTGTTTTGTTTTGTTTTGTTTCAACCCACTTGGAGCTTCTTTAAACCTGCTTATCATAGGTGCAGAAATTCAGGATTGTTTATTGTCTGTCCGCTTGGTGCAGACTGTCCCTGGTCTGTTACAGGCTGTTACGATAGACAGTAAGACTGCTTTCACACGTGAGCACGTGAGCCGCTCAACTGAGGGCCTCGCTGAGCCGGTATGCAGCTCATGTGGAGACGATAAGCAATTCAGAGTTTGGCTTACATGACCCTCCGCTAGAGTTACCAACTTCACTCAGTCCCTCCAGCAACACATTTTCAGTGTATTAGCATCGTTCATCAAATCATGTTGGAACTAGAAGAAGTAATAGTAATATTTTATAGCATGATTGTTATAAATTATTAATAAATAGTACCTATTACAAACAACTTACTGGAGTTTTTCCCCCCCACAATGTGCCTCTCCCTTATAAAGGCGTTGGCTAGCCTGGCTTGATTTGCAGCCCACTGAGCCTCGTGTGAAAGGGTTTCATCTTAAAGCAGATAAGACTCTCCCCGCCAGTAGCCGCTACTAGCGGGGAAAGCTGCATAGTGGCTCATGAGCCGCTCACACAGGTTCACCGGCTCTCGTGTGCAAGGGTCCAATGCATTTTGCTGGAAATTCTATCCCCAGCAGTCACTTCGGCTCACGTGAGCTGTTCACATGAGCCACGTGTGAAAGCAGTCTAAGTATTTCTGTGGCTTTCAAAAACAACTCGTACCCAATTCTGAGATTTTGTGACGATGGTGCATTGTCGAAGCAAACTGTTTTCTGGTCATTATCCATCGTCCAAGATTAAATTAAATCAACAAAACCACGACATTTCGGAGGTGGGAGATAGATTCCCATCTCTGAAACATCCAGAAAACAGTTTGCTTCAAGAATTACCAAGCAAAGACTGTGTTTAGGGTGTCACCAGAAGGAGGAAGGGGTAATGTCAGCTATGGTGAATTTATGTGTGGATCAGGATGTTATGATGTTTGGGGAGAGAAGTTGGTAGTCTGTAATCATGAATGTGGAAAGTCAGCAAATATTACTTAAGACGGCCAAGGTTCATAGTGGGCTGTGACACTGATGATAACAACAACGGTGATGATGGTGTATATGGCCAAGTGCTAGATTATTTTCATTTATGAGTTTTAACCGTAGACCAGTAAGCAGTGACAATAGTTTGCTGTTGGAGACTCAGTCACATTGCACCAATACACTGGATAGTAACAGTAAAGTGTGTTTAAAATTGTGTCCTTGTAATATGTATAACATTTTTGTGAAATGTGCGTGTTCACACGTGGGCAGGTTGGTGCTTGTGTGTGCACAGAGAAGAAACAAATGTGAATGAAAATGCTTGATTTTGTGCAAGTATATTTCAGTAAAAATATCAAAATTTTATGTAAATATGATAAACTCCAAAATCAGTTAAAAATCAATTTCATAAGAAGTGAGCTGTTTTCATTTGTTAACAAGGAAAACGTTAAAGACTACTTACGATAACTGTAATATACCTGCAAGAGGAAAGCAGTATTTCTATTGATTTAATTTATCCCAGAAAAGGCAGCTAGGAGAAACTGAGCTCAGTAATTTTTCCTCCTTAATTCATATCTTAATTTTTTTAAATAAAGCGTTATTGCTTTTTACAGAGTGAAGCAGAAAGAGCTTCTGTTGGAGAAGTTTAATGATGAGTTGAAACAGAAAGATTCTGTTATAGAAAAGCTCAATTCTGACATCAATACATGCAAGACTGAGATTAGTAAGCTGAATGAAGATTTGGAATTACAAAGAAGAAAGAACAATGTAAGTATGCAGATTACTTAATACTGCATTTGATTTTGTTTTGTGTCTTTATATATGCATACATGTATATCTTTTAACACAATAAGCATTTTTTCTCTTGTCTATCATAACATAGAACAACTACTACTGTAAATGAACTGTAATTTTTGGAATATATTGACAAACTTTAACTCTGATATTAAATTACATTATCACTCTGAATGTATTGCCTCTGGTTAAAATATTGTGATTTTGGTTTTTACTATATTTACTGTACTTCATAGTTAGAACATTTAAGTTGTTTCTTAAAATATTACAGGAATGTACATATAAATCTTGAGCAAGTTTGATGAATTGTGTAGGAAGCAAGTTGACCTTTTAGTTAAAGTTTTCTTTGTTATTTATTATGATTTTTGATAACACTATCATTCAGGTAATAGGAGCAGAAGGTATAAGTTTGTAAAATTTTCTTCACTCTTGAACCATTACTTACATACTAATAAATTAAATATATGAGCCGGGATAGCTCAGTCAGTATAGTGACTAGCTACGGGCTGGACGACCGGGGTTCCCTGACGGGGGCAGAGGATTTTTCCTCTAGCCTCTGCGTCCAGACCGGCTCTGGGGCCCACCCAGCCTCCTCTAGAATGGGTACCGGGGTCCTTTCCCGGGGGTAAAGCCGGCCCCCATCTAGTGCCGAGGTCAAGGAAGAGAGGAGCTATACCTCCACTCACCCCAAACGCCTACATGGCGTATAGTGGGACAAACTTTACTTTACTTTTAAATTAAACATCAAATGCATGAAACGTACACATAAATATGCTAGGAGCAGAGGCAAAGCCTTATCTGCAAAAGTACGTCATAACATTCTGAGTAGTAGCAGAGGCATGTGAGCAAGAGTGTGTTAATTAAGACACTGCACAAGTCACTATCTGTGATTGATGTTGGCATACGGCAGGCAAGACGGTCAGTACAGCTTACTGAGGCCAGCATCAAAGGTTTAAAGACTGAACAGAGTTTAAATATATTATTCTGCCCTTGCTAATATAATATTAAAGGTGATATCCCTTGTACATTGACGTATGTTGTTTGTATACACACTCCTCAGCAGAATCAGTTTTGGTACGATCTTAATGTCAGTCTTGCTTTATTGTTCCTCATAAGAATTCTGTATTCAGTACTTGCTTTCTGCATCTGAGGTATGAGTCCAGCTGGTCATCATTTTTATGTAACTTCTTCCCAAGACATACGCTTACACTTTAAGTTGGATGTCCGACAATCTAGCATCTGTATCTAGCTCTGTCTTGCTCCAACTCCGCCTCCTCCTCAGTTCCATTCCCTGGTCTTCCTTCCCCTTGTTCCCAGTCCTGATCTCAGTCTCCCTCTTGGACAGTTTATGTTCATTCCTTATGTTCATAGGACTATGTTTCACGAGCAGCACAAGATAATTACGAAATGATGGACATATATTAACTCCTGGTCATTTATATACGTGGGGCGTATACAAATGATTTAGACTAACGTGAATTATATGATCCTTGATGGTGGTGGCTCCCAGGTTACACTTCGGCCCATTCCACATATTCTCCTTGGAGGTCGATGCACCGTTGCCATCTCTGGCAATTTCCGTATTGCCTCACGAAACCATTGTTTGGGGGTGTCTCGTACCCACTCCCTGACAGCATCATGTAAGGTGTCACTGTCAGGGAATCGGTGACCACGCATGGAATCCTTCATCTCATGGAAGAGGGCATAGTCACTTGGTACCAGGTCGGGGGAATAGGGCGTTCTCGCCCTCCTTCCATAAGAACCATGCGGTCCAGCTCTGCCCATGGTAGTCGCTCTCCATCGCTTGTATTGCATATCATTTTTTACTTACCTACATACATATTAATGGCTGAATATAGAGTACTCACTGAATTTAACAAAATGGGAGATTATATGTGTGCCTCAACAACTTAATTAGTTGAGTACAAATCGAGATCCACACTTCGACCACTTCTGTGATAACTTATCTTACAGTTCTAATGTTCTCGCAGTACTTTATACTATTAACCTAACTGTTTTGACAATGCAGATTAATCTACAGCTTCAAATTTGTTATGGTATCATGATTACTTATCCAGAATGCAGTAAATGTGGAATGTAGATGCTTTGAGTCCAGTTATTTTCTTTATAGATTACTGTAGATTATATTTCTAAAGAAGTATACGTCATTAAAACTATATTTCTGCTTCATAAATAAATCAAGGACTTTTGCTATGGGACACACAAACACAAAGAATGAAATACATCCTTCCTGCAATAGACACATTTACACTGAATTTTGACATGGTGGAATGCTTTTGTGTAAGCTGTTCTTTGTATATTGAATTTGATGTATTTGCTGAAGATGAAATTTGAGCTTTACAGTGATACTTAAACTCAAATGATAATTCCCTTCATCAGTTAAAAATACTAGCATGCTTTATGGATTCTATTGGTGGAATACAGGAATACCTTTGCATTCGTGAATAAGGTCATGGACTCTGATAAGTACAGTGGATTCCGGTTAATTGGGACACATCGAGACTAGAACACTGGCCCAATTAAGCGGCTTCCCTGATTAACCGGGAGGTCCAGACTGAGACAGACCAAGATGTAGCATGGTGTGGGTTAAATGTAGATCAGCTGCACAAAGCTGATGTTTTACCACAGAAAACTTAAAAATAATTCATGAGATAGTGTAGCTGCGTCATATTGTGATATTAATTAAAATAATTATTATATTTGTTTACCGTCAAATCACAATAAAATAGTAAGATAAGATAATTAAAATGATTAAAATATTATCTTATGTTCCATATCGAACATTCGATTTACATCGGAACATTCACAACATGTTTCGGTTTATCAAATCGTCATCAGGTGTAAATTATAAACTTTTAAACTCAAATTACGTTATCAGCATAAGAGTCAATAACGAACCTTGCTCCGAGATGGTAACACTTCTGGATCTCTCCTCTGAACACATCTGAACCGATTGCTATTTCATATATGACTGGTATAAACATCAATAACACCACCTCAACAATAATGTTATATTAATAATATCTAGACACAACTTCCATAAAATATAATGAGAAAGATGATAAAATTATAAAAAATATAAATATAAATAATTGTAATTTGAGTTTAAAAGTTTATAATTAACACCTGATGACGGTTTGATAAACCGAAACATGTTGTGAATGTTCCGATGTAAATCGAATGCTCGATATGGAACATAAGATGATATTTTAATCATTTTAATTATCTTATCTTACTATTTTATTGTGATTTGACGGTAAACAAATATAATATTTATCTTAAAAAGAAAATTCATGGCATTGTATTGCTGAGAGCTTTTCCACAGGAAGTGATTTTCCTTGTATGAAAGGATGTCTGTACCACTGTCTCATAATTTTGGGTAGATCACTGGTAATTGTATATTCATTTACTATTAGCATTTAAAGCTCTAGGTTCTAGAATCAATAAGACCTTACAAAAACTCTTTAGTCTTATTCTGTATGACTCAGAATAATTACACGATAAAATATTGGGTGAAATTTGCGTGTTTTGTTATAACATTCTGCACAGGCTTTCAAGACTACACTATAGCACAATTATCATATGTTTGTATTTCATGTTACGTAAAACTATTTTCAAGCGTCAGCATTAGTACCATTATCTTTTCAGCATAAATATGTAGAAGATATCATTACTTAGGAAGAAGTTGTTGCTTACCAGTTATCACATTACAAATACACACACACGCATATGTGAAACATATAAATAATCACAATGCTTTAATATTCTCGTTTGCATCATTGCATGTCAGCACAAAGCTAACAAAGGTAGTTCTAGAGTTTAGGAGAATCCATAGCATTGCAATGTGAATAATGTTCTTATATTTTAAATGCATCTGATGCTTCAGCTTTCAAAGATATGTTATTTGGTAAACTAGCATAAAATTAATTATTGTAAATCATTCTGGAACACTGATTAGGTTTGATGTAAAAACTAGTCTCACTGAAATGCTCAGAAAAATTAGCACATTCTTTAAACACTAGTGTGTGTGTTTTTTTTTGTTTTTGTTTTTTCCCCCCCTTTCTCAGTACTTCACGGTAGAAATTGATGTTTAGCTTGGGTAATAACTACATCATAACATACTTTGATGAATATTAACTTGACGTTAATGAAGGAAGCATGTTTTATGTGTTATTGTAAGATCAAGTGTAGATCAGTGTTTGCAGTTTTGTTAAGAAGAAGTACCACAAATTTATGGTTATCATTTGTAATTCCACATTCTACGGGCTGAAATGTCTGTGATTGTTCAATTTTTACGGCAGTATGTATGCCATATTGTAAGTTAATATTTTTTTGGTGGTTAATATCTATGGATTCTCCTAATGGTTTATCCTTTTATGGTCTTAGGATTTGCGTACAAAGAACTGGAAAGCTATGGAGGCCCTGTCTGTCACCGAAAAGTCCCTGGAATCTAAAGTGAAAGAGTCCACTATACTAGTCAGTGTAAGTTATTAACATATTTCTGTAAAGCCCACTTTAGAACATCGAATTTGCTTCTCCTTATTTAATTAATCGTATTAATAAGAAGAGTAGACATGAGTTCATTATGTACAATTTTGTATATCTTGTGTTGAAATCTTGGATACAGTATTCAAAAAAACAGAACATGTTCTGTTTTCTTGCAGTTACTTCCAAGACTGGAAGTAAATTGCCATTTAGCCTTGCAGTAACACCTGATGAACTAAGTAACTGCACTCATCGTGGCAAAGAGGTGTTTACAATTCCCGTTACTAAGTAATATGTGAACGGATGTTTTCATTCATGTCAATGCGTTCATCTCATGTGAAATTGTGTGTAGATTGCACGCAAAACTCATCAAATAAGTTATATCCAGAAAATGATAGGATGCAAATTTTATTATCTGAAGTGGGCTAATTTCATGATTAAAGTTTTCATCATTAAATCTTGACAGTGGGAGTCATGGTAACACGGTACATGGCTGTGTGCATGCATGTGTATTCACATGTGAACATCATTTTGTATCAGTGTGTAGTTTGTATATGCTTTATAACTGCAAAAAGAGTAGTTTATAGGGCTCACCCAGTTAATGGTGTAGTCAGCTTAGTTTAGTATTTTATGCCTTCAATTTGTTTGATACATCTAATTCTGTTCATACTTTTATTTATGAAATACATTAGATCCTTATTCACTCATTGTCTAGTTATTTAATGTTGAGTGCCTTCTGTATATTTCACCTTGATATAAGTACAGGTTTATAGTGGTGCCGAAAATTAAAAATGTCTAGTGACACTGTCAAATGATATGAAGAAAACTTTGATCATATGGTAGACTGTTTGGTGATGTGCTTTAGTGTAATGCATGGAGTTGTGCTACCCTGTGTATGGCATGCATGCTAGAAATATTGCAGGAAGGCATTACAAAGTCATATTATAAATGCTTGGAAGTATGGGAGAATATACTGTTTCGTCTTATGTTAATACATCTCTGTAAGTAAACCGTCCCGCTCTATGCCTATGCTGGCATTTGGGGGGGAAGCGGAGGTATAGCTCATACTCTTTCTTGACCTCGGCACCAGATGGAGGTGAGTGGTCAGCATCACGCCCCGGCCATACTTTACCCCCGGGAAAGGATCCATTGGACAGGAGGATGGGTGGGCCCCAGAGCCGGTCTGGACCCAGAGGCTAGAGGAAAAATCCACTGCCCCTTCGGGGACCGAACCCCGATAGCCCAGCCCGTAGCTAGTCACTAAACTGACTGAGCTATCCCGGCTCATAATACATCTCTGTATGTTTGTTAACAAGAGCAAAGTAACTCTGTCTGACTGAAGATAGTGCAGCTTTGTGGTATATACTGATATAAAGACTGATTAATAACGCTTAGCAAGAACGTAAGTTTCGGACTAAGAATCTGAGATCTGCCAGTAGGGAATACTGCTAATCAGTTAAAGAATATAATGCTTTCTTCAAAACTGTGCATATGAAGTTTCTTTTTAATGATACAGAAATTAATTACAGATGTGTCACAAAAATCAACAAATAAAGATTTTTTTTTTAATTTCTCACATAAATTTTTGTTGTATGTGATATTTCATGTGAGGACTCTTAAAAGTTTGTAGTTTATGCAGTTGACAGGTCATATTTTTAAAGGTCCTAGTAGTGTGTGGAGCTTCTTAAGATGTTAAAGAATGTATTTCTCTTACTGATTGTGATATACTGTTTTTGTGTTAAAGTTTCAGTGCTGTTTTGATTTGTCTTAATTTTTTCTTTCTTGTTAACAGGAAGTTAGTAAAAAGGTCAGAACAGAAGAGCAGGCAGCCACTAAAGAGCTATTGCAGAGGATATTCCGTGATATTAGAATTGAAGACCATACGGTAGGATAAAAATGTTTCATGTTGTAAGACTTGAGGTTCTCACAGCGGTGAATATGAAGATTTCTGTCTTCTGGGTTATTGCGCTGTGTAGTCTGGTCGATGTTAACCAACGTTTCAGAGGTCATACTGCCTCCGTCATCGCCCTGATGACGGAGGCAGTATGACCTCTGAAACGTTGATTAACATCGACCAGACTACACAGCGCAATAACCCAGAAGACAGAAATCTTCATGTTTCATGTTGTCTTATATTCCAAGCTTGTTCATGGATGAATAGCTTACAACTCATAAAGCTGTGTTAGTTATTCATTAGCATATTAGTTTCATTGACAGTGATAATCTCACATAAATCATTATGAATTCTTTTCATGTAATAGGCTTCAGCAAATTTGTTTGCTAAACAACTGAATGTCACTTCATTTGTTCAGTTTAACTGATAATTGATATATAATTTTAAGATCTAACATAATTTTGTTAAAAATACTATGTCACTTTAGAGATTGTGTAATATTTCAAATTATCTATCTCATTTAGCGAAACTACTCCAAGAACATATTTTTATTCATTGTATGTTTCAAATTGATGTGGGCCAAATGTGTGCACACTCTGTAATTCTAATTCTAATTCTAATTATGTTTTGACGCATCTTCACATGAATTTGCTTATTTTATAGTAGCCATACCTTCTGTATTCTGTGGTTTGGTGACAAATTTGAAGTTGTTTACTCTTTTGAGTCTCCAGATATGAATTAAATCAGAACATTGTAGGAATATTATTACTGCAAAATGTATGTAATTCTTACCAGCTATGATTAATTTGATATTTTGTTGTGAATTTAATTTGATTATGTTTGTTCAAATTGTGGAAAAAAAGTCTTCACTTCCTAGTGAGTACCTTTTCCTAAATCTGAATTTATATGTAAGTAAATGTGAGAAATTTGAGGAAATATATTTGATCAGTATTTGTATTCTTAGGCGTATGATCTGTGGGTTGAGAGGTTTGAAAGTTCGGCCACGAGTTTCATCTCTCAACTTAAAACACGACAACCAGCAGCGGATTCTGTGTCTGAGGATCATTCATCCATGCTAATAGAACTAGAAAAGCAAAACTCTCAGCTGCAGACCATGGTCACACACTACAAGACTATTATTGAAGAGACGGTATGCTGGAGATATATTGCTAACAACTTTTTCTCTTCCCTTCTCTTCTCTTCTTTTCTTTTCTTTTCCATTCCCTTCCCATCCCATCCCATCCCTTTCTGTGGTAATGAATGCAAACAGATTTCACACATGTAAGTTTTGAGGTTTCACAGCGGTGAGTATGAAGATTTCTGTCTTCTGGGTTGTTGCACCGTGTAGTCTGGTAGAATTTTACTGATGTTTCAGAGGTCCTTTCTGCCTTCATCATCAGAGCGATGAATCGCAGCAAGGACCTCTGAAACGGCAGTATACCTCTACGAGACTACATGGTGCAATAACCCAGAAGACATCAATCAGATGCATTCTTGTTTTTGTGGTGGGGGGAAAGTAGATCTGCCCCAGGGTTAATGAAACTGGAGTAGACCTATATATATACAAGAATATCAATATCATAATCATCATCATTTCCAGTATTGTACCTTTTGAGACTTGATAAATATAATACTAAACAGTCATTGCATCATTTTAGATACTTTGTAAACTTTTTTTTATTGCTGCCAGAACTCGTATTGTGAATGCGTTTTTTCAAGTTTCTTCTTTATTCTCTGAATTCTGTTATTTTTTGAATTTGTAGTTCTGTCATGGTTTCTTTTGCAGTCCAAAACTTTGTATCCCACATGATGAGCGCTTGTGATGATATTGGTATATCCTACATGTTATGCATTTCAGGTGATATTAATCTTTCCTTGCCAACTTTTCTTTTTTGTGGTTAGGGGACACTGATTCACTATCGCAAGATAATGTTTGACTAGTAGTTGTTATAAAATATTATATTCTTTTATCCTTAGAGGCTAATGACAGTTTATAATCTGATTTATAACCCTTTGTGTTTTGACAAAATTTATGACTTTTATATTCATATAATTTTCTCTTTCACAAGTTAACATTATTCCCAAATCTTAAAAGCATTAACATGGTCCATTTTTTTTAACATTAATGCATGTTCTGACACACAAGAATATACTTTGTAATGTATGTATTATGTTCAGTGTTGAAAAGTAACAGCTCAATAACTTTTTTTATTTTTTTATTACTTTCTCTTTATACAGGAAGGAATGTTGAACAAACTCCAGAACCATGTTGAACAAGAAGAGGAAAGATGGCGCCAGCAGATGCAGATCATGGAGGCTGAGTTGGAAACGATTAGGGATGAGAAAGACCAACTCCAGCAGTCGTTGGAAAAGCTCCAGAGAACAGAAGAGGTAAGAATCTAAATCACACTCGATTCGGTCTGTAATATACTTACTCTCGGCATCGTAGAATATCCTGAGAGGTGGATGTCGCAGCATGTAGCTGTTGTTTGGAACCCACTGTAGTGTTGTGCAGATAACTTGCATTATGCAGTGCGCTACAAGGTAAAACCTTGCATTCTACCTGTGAAACAAAACTTCTACCAGCAAGTTAGAAAATATGTGCCTTTTTATGGAGACATAAGAGTAGCACAGTGAAAGTATTGTATAATTTTCCAAGATGTGTGGTGATTGCAAAATAAGTGTTGCAAATATAGGGGTGTTTAAAATGTATATATTCTCTTCAGATTTAATCTCAGTTATTTCATAATGACAAGGTTTTATAACTTTATGTGTATACACTGATGATGGCTTCATGGATCCAAAACACATTTGGCATGTTAAAGTAAATAATTAGCCAATAATAGTGGTAAAAGTAGTTGGTTGATATAACCTTCGTATCTTTAAACAAGGTCAAAATATGTCCAAATAAAAAATTGCTTTTATAGGAGCAGAACTAATTTTCATCATTAGGAGTTAATATCTTCATTGAGTAAATGTCACGTCATTATTTTGCTGCAGATGTGCTTGGTAAATTAAAGTGATGTAAGCCGCGGTGATCTAGCGGTTAGAACGCTGGCCTTGTAATCCTGGGGTCTTGGGTTCGATTCCCGGCGGTGCCCGAATTTATAACTTGTGTTGGGCAAGGCCGTGGTCTAGGCAACACGGAATTTTCCTCCGTGGCATCCCAACAATTACTCCATTCACACACAGAAGAAGGCAATGGCAAACCACTTCTGGATCATCTGCCAAGAACGTATATGAACAGGTCCCAGTCCGAGAAAAGGATGGAAGGATCCTGTTCATATGGACCTGTCCTCAGACAGAACACTAAATAATAATAAGATGAGGTGGTCTAGCGGTTAGAACGCTGGCCTTGTAATCCTGGGGTCTCGGGTTCGATTCCCGGCGGTGCCCGAATTTATAACTTGTGTTGGGCAAGGCCGTGGTCTAGGCAACACGGAGTTTTCCTCTGGGGGCTTCCCCGGTTTCTCCATTCACACACAGAAGAAGGCAATGGCAAACCACTTCTGGATCATCTGCCAAGAACGTATATGAACAGGTCCCAGTCCGAGAAAAGGATGGAAGGATCCTGTTCATATGGACCTGTCGTCAGACAGAACACTAAATAAATAAAATAAAATAAGCTGCATTGCAAATGGTGTGTATTAAATTAGACGTGAAACCAGCTTTAATATATTGGACGAAAACAAATATTGTAAAGATATGTGGCACATACAGGGACAATGAGAAATGTACTAATTTTGGTTTGAAAGCCTTAAGTTAAGAGACTACTCACTAAGCGTAAGCACGGATGAGGTTCTTGGGGAAATATGGTTGAGAATTTTGATTGGATTTATCTGGTTTGTTATGGGGAGTGGGGATAGGCTGTTATGAACACAGTATTTAAACTTTAAATTCCATAAAAGGAGGGGAATCTCTTGACTTGGTGAACACCCTGTTAACTTCTGAAGAAGGATTCTGTTCCATGGAGTTTGTTGCTTAACAATTATGATTATATATGAACTAGGGTAACTGTATCAAAGTCTTTAAAATGTATGGTCGTTGTTGAGTCTTGTGTATTTATATTTTTGCGGATAAGAACAATTGTGATAGTCTGGTGAGCGTACAATTTTTGTACAAGTATTTCTGCTGCCTCTCTGAAGATGGAAACTACATTGTCTCCAAAATGTTGGCAAACCAGCCTGCCACAACATGGTGCCATAACCTAAAAAATGAATATATGAGTGAATGTGCAAGCCTATTACATTATCCCTCAGATCCTTAGACTTCTTAAAATACCATTTTTTTATAACTTTTCCACCTCTGTCATTATGTTTCTCATTAATAAGGTTTGAAGTATCATGCATGCTTATATTAATGGTTGTACTCTTGGTAAACATTATGTTTCCATTCTTTATCCTTGCTTTCACCTTTGAGTATTCTTTTGTTTATTTCATATTGGTGTTGGATAGTTTAAACTGATTTTAAGATGGTGAGCCAGAACTTTGTATTTTATCTTTTCTGAGTCTGAACACCAACATTTCAAAATTACATTTATTTTTAGTTGATTATTACTATTTTGTAAAAAGAAGGTATGGTTCGTTGTGTCTGAAGTCGTATTTTTTAATCTCGCTTTGTATTTCTGAAGCATGTGATCTTGGTATGCTTGGCTTGGTATACATTTCATTCATCAGATGCCAGTGAAGCTTTCACCTGTAACAATTGAGTATAATGGCGAGGTAAACAGTCAGACAGTGGTACAGTATTTTGTATGATGATAGTTCTTCATTAAAATAACTTTTTACAATAAAGTCGCAACTATTCAGCCATAAACACACATTACAAGGTTTATGAAGTTTATAGTCCATCATCTTGTGCTGAAAAAGTGTCTGTTACAGAGGCTGATACCGAAGAAAAAGAAATGCTCTCTCTTATCCATATTTTAATTGCTTTATTATAAATTTCAGTTATAAGAATTTCCATTTAGCAAATAGAGATCTTGGCACAATCCTTGTGATAAATTTAATAGCATAAAAATTTTCAGTAATGTTAAATAAAAAAATTGTTCACGCTACCATAAGTGCATATATCTGTTTTGTATGAGGTATTCTCTTCTAGTTTGTAAAGCATGTGGGGTTTTTTGTTGTTGTGGTAAAGTGTTAACACTGGTACATCGTGGACATATGGTAGCACTTTCTCTCTCTCTCTCTCCTGCAGGCTACTTCAGAGGTATGTGGAGTGGAGTTTGCCTTTAGCTGTATTCAGAAATCTCTTCCGTGCATCATGAGTGAGGTATGGTAGTATGTTTTCCTTGGGAGTTATTTCCACAATCTGCTGTATTCTTTTTTCATCGTGCCTCACCTGTGCTTTGGTGCATTAGTAATATATACAGTTTACATACGTTAGCAATTAGTTATAGATTTAAGCATTCCTTTTAGGAATCTTATACCATGTTTAAGGGCTAGCGCGCTCGAGCGGTTTTTTCGCCCCAGTGATAGAACAACCGCAGCCGCAAATTCTTGTCTGTGCGCACGGACGGTGAAATAAACGCCAATGTTTGAGTTTTCTTTTCAGTTGGGAGCTGGATTTTGCAGAGACTCGCTGTGTGTGCTTTACTGCTAAGAGCGAAAGCAAAGTGTAAAAAATAAATTTTGGGTACATCGACTTGTATGTCAAAGATTGTTGAAAACCCATTTTCAGTAGTTATATGAAGACCTGCCTTTGTATCCAAATAAATTATTCTTATACTTTCTCTCTCCCACCTCTCCTCTCCCCCCAAGTTGGCTTGAGTTCGGCGGTACAGCTTCACAGACTTCTATCCGCAGTTTCTCTTTAGTTTTTGTCACTGTACAGTTTAGGCCTTTTCTCCTATTCATTTACACCAAGGTCGGGCATATAATGGTTGCCGCTTGCGCACATAGGAAGGATTGTTTGTGTTCTATTGTCACCGCCAGCCGCAGCGCGGCCACTGCACCGCATCAAAAATGAAGCATGTTGCGTTTGAAAAACCGCACTTGCGCTCACTTCCAGTTGAAACAGTGTGTTCCATCATTGCGGCAGAAAAACCACTGAGGTCCAAACCACTCGTGTGCAGGGTCTAAAGGCCGCCATTTACGATCGCTCCAGATGGATGACATCCGAATGGATGACGTCCAAACGGATGTCGTCCAAAGAGGTACTACATTCACGGTCGCGTCACGCCAGTTGCGGTTTGTTGTCCCTCTGTGAAGTGCGTGGTGTTTGCGATGGACGAAGAATTGGTACTAGCTATGGCAGTATGCCTGTATATTAAAAGGAAAAAACCAAAACGAAAGTGGTCAAAGCAATGGCTCTTAAATAGAAGCAATTTAAGTCCTTATGCTCCTTTCTGAAGCAACTTCTAAGGGAATTTTCTTTGTTGGCGGTAGGTCTTTGGTTTTAAATAAAACCACCAATTCTTCCATTGCTAAGCTTATTTTAGCTTTATCATGATAGTCTTCATTACTTATCTGCCACAAACATGGCAACTGTCTATATTTCTCAATCACCTCAATAACAAACTCACGACCCGACATTATACAAGTTTGGACTTCACTGGACGAAGGCTCGTGGCAGACTGGCATGAGAATGGACCACGTTTCCGCCACTCACGAACCGATTTGGAGTGGCTCGATCGCCGATTCCCCCATTCACGATACGATGGCGCGATGGAGTGATGGAGCGATCCGATGGATTATGGCTCGACACAATATCCAAACGAGCCCACCACGCCACGCCAATGGACTTCAGTTTCCGCATTCACAGTACAATTTTGGAGCGACACCACACCATTTGGACGAATGGAGCAATCGTGAATGGCGGCCTTAAGATTAGTGTTTGGCTGGATTACTGGGTATTTTGTGTTGATATTCTCATGATGCCATACAATTTTTAATGTTCGTCAAAATAACTTGTCAGCTGTTTACAACATGCCTTTTACATCTTGATTCAGGTTGGTATTATATTAGTATTGGTGTTGGGGTGGCTTGCTTGCAGGTGGTTGTTTTCATACTCATTGCATCAGAATGTAATTGTATGAGGAATGAACATGTACAGAATTATTTTAATTGTTTGTTTAATTAATAGAAACGTATCCTTTGATAAATTAATGATGTAAGACTTGAGGTTCTCACAGCGGTGAGTATGAAGATATCCGTCTTCTGGGTTATTGCGCTGTGTAGTCTGGTCGATGTTAACCAACGTTTCAGAGGTCATACTGCCTCCGTCATCAGGGCGATCGCCCTGATGACGGAGGCAGTATGACCTCTGAAACGTTGGTTAACATCGACCAGACTACACAGCGCAACAACTCAGAAGGCAGAAATCTTCATACTCTGATGACGGAGGCAGTATGACCTCTGAAACGTTGGTTAACATCAACCAGACTACACAGCGCAACAACCCAGAAGACAGAAATCTTCATACTCTGATGATGGAGGCAGTATGACCTCCGAAACGTTGGTAAACATCGACCAGACTACACAGCGCAATAACCCAGAAGACGGATATCTTCAATTAATGATGTGTTGATAAGGGGAACTTTATCGTAGTATCTTCTAGTTTATTGTGTGTTTTAAAGATTTTGTCATTTAAAGTTAGCCATGAAACACAGAACTTTGAGGAACAAAACAGGAGACTATCTGATTAACAGAATTAATGAGTTTGAAAGAAACTGTAAGACCTGTATGGAGACATAAATGAATTTAAGAATGGTTATTGACACACAGTTAACATAATGGAAGATGAATATGGTGATCTGCTTGCAGAATCTCTTCTCCCTGGAAGAATTACTTTTGTCAGATACTGTTGCTGCTTGAGTTGTCACAATTTTGAATGTTTTGCATGTTACATCATGTCTCTAGCTATGATGCTGATTATTGTTGTTACAGTCTGACTGTGCATAAGTATTTTGTAATTTTCATAGTTGAGAAATGTTACTAAAGCACTCGTAAGTCTTCATATTTAATTAGAACAATCAACAAGCAGGATAAATATTTAATGCCTTTTAATTTACATTATGCAGCCCTTCACAAATGTTACACAATTTTAATTAAAACTGTTAATCTTTATTTTGTATTACAGCACATTTATTTATTTCAATCCGTCTTATCACAATATTTAAAATTTCTTATAATTAAGATAATAAAATATCATTGATGTTCCATATCGATTGATCGATTTACATTTTTCCAAAATGGAACATCAATGATATTTTATTATCTTAATTATAAGAAATTTTAAATATTGTGATAAGACGGATTGAAATAAATAATTGTTAGAATATTCACAATATGACGCAATTACACTATCTTATTACAGCACATGTTTGAACAGATGACCATCTTTGGTTATATGTGCCAGCTTCCACCCCCACCCCCCAAATCCTGTGCCTCGTGGCGTATCTACTTTTTAAATGTGACTGTAGTTTCTTACATTTTTACAAAGGCAAACAAACAAGCAACTGACTCTTAGTTAATGCACAGTAGTATCAATAGCATTAGCGCTATATTTTCATACCAAGTTCTTGAAAGAAGACAGCAGCAAAGACTTTAGGAGGTTGTGCGGGGCTGCATAACAAGAAAAATTCAAAGGCACTGAATATTCTCCTTGTATAGGTGAACATAAGTAACTTTACCAACTTTGAAATAGTATTTATTTTGGATAAACAATTAGAAAATAAGGAGAACAACAAAGCCTCAGCTGGGATAGCTGTCCTCCAAACTGAGGATCAGGACTGGGTACCTTTTGAATATGACATAGAGTGCTATTAAAACCATGGTGGCAGGTTGCCTCGTGTTGTTTTTGTCATTTATTTGGTCTTCCGGTGGTAGCACTTGCCCATGCTTAAGGCTTCGACCGGGATGTTCTTTTGTTAAATCTTATGTGGTACCGCCTGATTCGACTTCTAATGGTTAAGTGAAGTGTTTTCTTTGCGGTACGGTCTGGATTCGTAAATATTATGAAGACGAGCTTCGGCTTCAAAGGGTTAACCAGCTGATTTTCGTAATGGTGAGGTGAAGTGTTTTCTTCGCGGTACGGTCTGGATTCGTAAATATTATTCAGACGATCTTCGGCTTCAAAGGGTTAATTAACCTAATTATGTATGTGAACATCACCAGTTGATCTACTCAATGCCATTTATTGTCTGTCTGCAACTGTTAATCACACACTGCATCCTGTTTACAAGACATGACTGCATTATCACATCTTTGTCAGAATTTACACTTTAACTTATTTTCCAAAAGAAATCTTTGTTAGCATTCAGTGCAGCATCTTTTATCTTTGCATCTCATGTCTAAAACCCCACAATATAAATACGCAAAACTATCTGTTCACCACCTAATTTCGTAGGCATTTAGGTAACACTTTCTACTCATCCCAGAGACTGGCTATTTTAATTGAGATTTTCTGTGGTTTTACTCAGTTATCCCTAAAAAATGTGAGGCTAGTACCAGAAATTAAGTCATGGCCACTTCCTTCCACATCTTCTCCAATTTTTTGTTTGCTAATCATCTTATCATTCAGTACTGTGTAAGCGAAACAGTTGAAAGTGTCATTAAAAAAACTCTGAATGAATAAGTGAATACCATTTAATGTTTAATTTTGTGCCAGTGTGAGAGTATCTTGCCCAAAGGTAAAAGCATAGGTTGACAGTGTTTGAGAACAGGATTCATAGGAGATTATACCTGAGGGAGACATAATAACAGAAGAACTGAGAAAGTATAATGAGAGTTGTAAACTGTGCGTAGTTCAATAATCAAACAGAAATTACGTGCAGTTTTTAAATATTGTGTGTGTGTGTGTCAGTCAGTTTTGTTGTTGTTTTAGGCGAAGCCAATTTTTCTTTTGCATATTATTATTATTCAGTGTTCTGTCTTACGACAGGTCCATTGCTCTGCCCAAAAAGAGCTCTCCAGTTGTCCCTATTCTCGGCTTCTCGCTTTAATTCCTGGAACGTCATCTTCTTTCCTTGTTTAAGATCGTCGGTTAGCTGTATCAATCTTCTTCCTAGTCCTCTCTTTCCTTCAACCTGGCCTTCGGTGATATCACTCAGTAATCCATTCCTTCTCATAATATGTCCCAGCCAGTTAGCTTTCCTTCGTGTAATCGCCTGCAGAATGTTTCTTTGCTCGTTGACTCTCCTCAATACTTCTTCGTTGGTCACTCGATCCGTCCACCTGATCTTCTCTATTCTTTTGCATATTGCAAATAAATGGTGGGGGTGCATATGCTTGTGTATAAGTGATTATATTATTTTATCTTGTTCATCTGTAATCATATCTGAGTATGCTGCCTATTCTCTCCTCTTAAAAGAGTTGCTGTTCTGTATTGAAAAGTGTGTACCAGCTGAAAATGGCTGTACCTAACAAAAAAATCTTGTTCTTGCAGATGCAGTTAAACTTGCAAGACTTGGAAGAGAAGCTGCAGGTTCAGGAAGCAGAGAAGAGAGAACTTGTTCTTAAATATGAAGAAATTCAAAATAGCTGCGATCGACTGAAGGACCAGGTGAACTCCAACGAACAGCATGAAGAGAAGGTACGTGTGTGTTTAATGAAAAGGCTTAATGAGCCATATGTTGAATTCTGAGAAATACCTTTCTTGAAACAGTCGCCCTCGGTGGACTAGTGGTTAGCGTGCTCGCCACTGTACCAAAGGTTAGCGGGTTCAATCCTGTTTGAGGTCGATGAATTTTTAAGGGTGATAAAAATCCGTAGCACAACTTCCTTCGGTGTCCCATGTCATAGATTTGCGGCATTTAAAAGAACCTTACGTGCATGATACGAGGTGTTTTGTAAGCAAAATTCAGCTGCCATTTCTCACCAAAGTCTCTCCTGATTCACTGCTAGATGGCTGTGGCAGTCAAATCAGGATTGTGTAGAAATTGTGCAGTCAGTGGGCTGGTCACATGCACACATCAAGACCAAGAAACCTCTGAAAAAGGAGATGGCAGAAACCCACAAACCAGGTTGTAGAGCCAAGAAACAACAACCTTTCTTGAAACTGAATGTTAGCTTTCCTAAATTTTTAGACTTTGGAACCCTGATGCAGTTTGTAGACTTCATTTGGCAAATGTGAAATTTTGTTCTAACGTTGTTTCTTCTGAAGCACCAAAGCTAAACCATGGAATCCTGTACAGGGGCGGAGCATTCATGCTGTCAGTGTTGGCTCTGCTACCACTTCGAAAAATTAATTTTTAAGTCTTCTGTCTTGCTCTCATGGTTCAGTGGTATTCCTTACATGGGAACACCGCAGAACTGATCAGACAAAATGCATTATCAGCCAGCCAGGCATTGTTAGCCAACTTAGCCTTGAGTGTAAGCCAACAGTAATTTTATTTCATCGGTGTATGGTGTACCACTGAACCACAAAGGTAAGACAGAAGACTTATTTTTTTGGTTGTCAAAGTATTATCTGCACTAACGCATTTAACATGAACATTCCAGTGGTCCAGTATGAAGTTCCATACTGCTGTGAATCATGCTGTAGTGCTTATAAACGTTCTGTATAATGTGCTTTAAGCATCAGTGTGATATACACCATGTGCTTTTTTCCTGCTGTGAATACGATTTAGATTCTGTCATTTTTATTGTGCCAAGCAGTATTTTGTTCGGCATTAAAGATTATTTAAGCAACATTTTCAGGGAATGATATTAATATATTATGTACTTATAAACAATCAAAATTTGATGATTTTGTATGTATGGAAGACATTAAAATGAAACTGATATGTTTCAAGGTTTTCCTCAACCCCTCTAGGTAAATGTCATTATTATGCGAGACTTGAGGTTCTCACAGCGGTGAGTATGAATATTTCCGTCTTCTGGGTTGTTGCGCTGTGTAGTCTGGTTGATGTTAACCAACGTTTCAGTATGACCTCTGAAACGTTGGTTAACATCGACCAGACTACACAGCGCAACAACCCAGAAGACAGAAATCTTCATACTCTGATGACGGAGGCAGTATGACCTCTGAAACGTTGGTAAACATCGACCAGACTACACAGCGCAACAACCCAGAAGACAGAAATCTTCATACTCTGATGACGGAGGCAGTATGACCTCTGAAACGTTGGTAAACATCGACCAGACTACACGGCGCAACAACCCAGAAGACAGAAATCTTCATTATTATGCCTTCAATTAGGCCATGACCACTTCCTTTCATATCCTTTCCAATTAATTATTCATCAGTCGTCCTATTGCTCGATGCTGTATAGCCTGAGATACTAACAGCATCATTTAGTAAGCCACAAACAAACTGACCAACACCAGATGCCAAGGATATCTGATAAATAGTTGTGAGGAACAGTTTTAATTCTTGTAACCAGAACCTGCCAAGCAATTAATTCATAGCGTTAATGATGATTGTCAAACTTTATTTCACTACTGCTCTTACTGAAAGTTTAGTGTATTGCATTGATGGAGTTTCTTTATTAAATATGTCAGGAAAAGACAATAAAAATTCTGAAGATTTCCGTCTTCTGGGTTGTTGCGCTGTGTAGTCTGAATCACCCTGATGACGGAGGCAGTATGACCTCTGAAACGTTGGTTAATATCGACCAGACTACACAGCACAACAACCCAGAAGACAGAAATCTTCATACTCTGATGACGGAGGCAGTATGACCTCTGAAACGTTGGTTAACATCGACCAGACTACACAGCGCAACAACCCAGAAGACAGAAATCTTCATACTCTGATGACGGAGGCAGTATGACCTCTGAAACGTTGGTTAATATCGACCAGACTACACAGCGCAACAACCCAGAAGATGGAAATCTTCATACTCACTGCTGTGAGAACCTCAAGTCTTACAATAAAAATTCTGTTTATGTTTAAGATGATATGAAACATTGTAGCTATTATGATTAAAATTGAAGCAGTAGTTCAGTGGTTTACTGCTAATTCTGAGCTTAATAATTCTTTTTAAATTTTCTGTGCTTCTGTATTCCTTATTGCGTTAGATTCTGTTTGTAGATTGTTATTGAGTTTGCTGTGCGCTTTGTAACTTATTCCACAGGAGAAGGAACGCCTCACTTTAGAATTGAAGACTGAAAAAGATAAGAATCAGGATCTGGTGAAGGAAATGGTGAAGCTTCATAATTTGGTCCAGTTAGGTGAAGACTCATTGAGCCAGGAGCAACAGCTGGTACAGCAGTTACAGCAGCAATTGGATAAGTTAAACGTAAGACTTGTAACATTATATAGCGCAATAGCATTATTTATAGAATCATTTATTGTTTGCATTTGGTGAGACATTAATATTTTTATATATTTACAGTGAAGTGTTTTATGAAATATTTTCAGTTTCTTTTGTCACTCCACAGTGACTCCTCAGCTTATCTGAAATGTATAAGGCCAGCATGGGGCTTATGAGAAACTGATCATAAGGAACCAAGTCGTATGTGGTGGTGTCAGGAATTTAATGATTCAGTAATCAATAACATCTAGATAATTGATGGGGATATGACAGATTTATTGTGACACATTGTATCTTTTGTGAATGTTTGATGTTGATGTCAAGTTACATTAGATATTAATTGAATGGATTTCTGCACTCAGAAAACTACAACACTTTGCATCGATTTGTGGACTCAATTTAACGTCAGAAGTACCAGGCTTTTAAATCCCAGTATCTACTGCTGGCTTGATTTAAATCATACAGTTATGCTACCCATTTACCACAATGAAATAAATACAGAATTGTTCAGCAGGGTTTATTACACCACTAGGAACCACTGATTAAGCTATCACTTTGCAAGACTTGTAATTGGACTATCTCTATCTAACGGACCCAACTGATTAGGTACCTCTCGCCTGAAGACGGAAACAGGGCCAGTTTCTGAAATGTTGTTTCTTTTTAAACAAGGGAGATGGAAAAAGTCCAGACAATGAATAATTTTAAGTGTAATCCACCATCGTCAGAACCCTTTTATGTTGAAGTGCCACTTCCAGTCTGAAACCAAACTAATTAGCAAACGGGTATTGTTCGGTGCCAAAACCCAAAAATATTTTGAGTATCGCCATCTGTTGGAAAGGACAGGTTGGCTGCTTTCTGCCATGTGAACAGTAACATACTGACAGATGAATTGTAAATGAGCATTGAGATATGCAGTAAACAGTGAAACGTATTGTAAAGTAATGGAGGAACGTATGAAGCCAGTTATTAGGTGAAAATAATTCAGATTTCTGTCCTAGGACATACGTCTGCATCATGACAATGCACATCAACGTATCTGTCAGTGACAGTTGCAACACTGAACAACTGTACATGGATGTTTTCCCGCACCCATGTTATTTAATAGACCGTGCATCAAGTGCTTTTTACCTCTTTGGAAACTTAGAAGTGGCATTCAATGAAATTCACTGTTCTTCTGTTAAGGAAAGTAATGAAAAACTGGTTTCATGATCAACCCAAAATAGTTTTGTAACTTGAATTACCCTAGTTTATGTGCATGCAGGCTATGTGTGGAGAGTCAGTCAGTCTCTGAAATCTTGAGTTTTATTCAAAATGAATATAACTGCTCAACCAAACGGTTTGTTGCATTAGTTGCTGTGAAAATTTTGGATTAGATATTATTTACACCTTATAAGTAAATCTGTCCGACTGTGCGCCATGTAGGCACATGGGGGGAGAGGACGTATAGCTCCTACGCATTCTTGACCTCAGCTCTAGATTGGGGTGAGTGGTCAGCATCACGTCCCGGCTGCGCTTAACCCCCAGGAAAGGACCCCGGTACCCATTGGATAGGAGACTGGGTGGGCCCCAGAACTGGTCTGGACTTAGAAGCTGGAGAAATATCCTCTGCCCCCATCGGGGATTGAACCCTGGTCTTCCAGTCCATAGCCAGTCACTATACTGATTGAGCTATGCCGGCTCATTTTGGAGATGAAAATGACCTTTAAAGAGGCTTTCAGAAGACTGAGACCAAAACAGGTTAACAAGTGGCCCAACACTTTGACTGCTAAATGATGATGATGATGATAACATATGCAAATATGTTTTTCTTTTTCCTATAGGGAGCGAACCAGAACCACAGTGTTGCCACCAATGGACCTGCCCCCGAGCCATCTATTAATGAGGTTAGTAATTAATTTTATCCATTGCTTGACTCTAACGTCATATGGGAAGAAAGAATTGTTTCATTATGTGCTGCTAAGTTATTACAGGCAAGGACAATTTGAATTATATTAAATGACTAGCTGAAACTAGAATGGGTGATGCACAGAAAAATCACTGCTCATAATCTGTTATTTATGGTACTTGTTATATATTTGCTAGTCATCTGAACCCAAAATTTGTTTCTTAAAATGTTTCTAAAATATTATTTCTGTATTTAAAATGGAATGCTTACTCTCTGCTGTACTTATAAATTTTGATGTAAAATGTAGTTTATTAAATGAGATTACAAGTTGAAATATTTGATCTGACATGGACATATAAATGAAGATTTTAGTGGCCTGTAGAATGTATTTACTAGTGTCCGTGCACAACCTTATCTGGCTTCTCATTTCAATTTGAAACATCATCTTCAGACGTAAGTTTATGTAACTGGGTGTCATACACATATCTGTGTGTGCACACATGCATGTGCTAACAGGAAGCTACACCATTTTGTACCATATTAAAAATATAAATGCATATACAGGTAGCCCTCGATTTACGCTGGGGATGGATTCCTGGACGAACCAGCGTAAACGGAATTGGCGTAAATTGAAACTCTTTTATAATGTAAATCAGTGGGAAGTCAATGACATGCGTTCCCAGCACCCAAACATTGACGAGTAATATAATGGCATTACATTTAAAGCTCTGAAATAACGTAAATAAAATGAAGGGAATTTAAAAAATATATTTTATACACTTACAGTTGGCAATTCGTTGGTAACTGCGATTCTTTCATGTGATTGATGTGTACAGTCATCTCTGCTGTTATGCGATAGTTGCATTCATGTAAGACGCATAGTAAAAATAACCCTGGTACCTCCGCAGAGATTAAAATAGTCCTTTGAAAGTTTAAAGCACCAGGAATGAAATTGCATAAGAGCAAACTCGCATATGCAAAAGTTTACATTTCACAAACAACTTTTAGCGATTCATCGATCTCATTGGAGCAAATTCGCGTTAACGAAACATACGTAATTGCAGAGATGACTGTATTTATAATTTTTATTCAAAATCAGCGCTGTAAGAATTACTATTTTGTATAAGTATCGGTACAAGATACATTGTAAAACGTTATAAATAATAGTAAAATATATTTTTTTCACTTTTTGACTTTCTGGTTTCAAAATCGGCGCAAATCGAGGGCTACCTGTATTAAAACCATTCACGTCAAAGTTCACCCACAAATTCATATTGCATGAAACTATTCACTGGGCATTGCTTTATATCATATACAAAAGTGCATGCAAATCATTACATTCACTATTTTTATAAGAAGGTCTTAAGCTTGATCTGCTAGCATTTGCATAACAGACTCAGCTATTTTATAGATCATATTTGTGTTGGTTTACATCCCGCCCAAATAACATCACAGCTCATTATTTCTGCTTTATTTTTTCCCCAGTTTCGTATATCTTTTACAAATGCTACTGGGACAATTTGTAATCCTGTTTCCATTTATTCTTTTTTTGGAAAAGTTTATCTTCTGAACACATTTGTTGTTTCTTTCATAATATTACAGGAGAAATACTGGTTTGTGGAAACAAGAAACATAACTGGCAATAATAAAATTTGCCACACAGACACAGACAGACAGACAGAGGTTTCACAGCGTCTCGTGTCGCCTTCCGACCCCCAAATTTCTTCTCCACTAAATTCCATTCAATCTTCTGATTGTGGTTCTGCCACACTCTGTTCATTGCTTTATTTCATGTGTATTTTTCCCATCTTTACATAGTTTTATTCCCAGGTATTTGTATTCTTCGCCTGATAATATTGTTTCATCATCTTCCAAATGTAAGTTTCGTGATGGACCTCCAATGCATAAATACTTCGTTTTGTCAATGTTGATGTTAAGCCCCCATTCTATGTATTTGTCTTTCAGTTTCTGTGTCATGTATTCTCACTATAAGCCATTATGTTAAGGAACAGATGTGCAAGAACATGGCCCCCTCTGTCTGTAATCTGAAGGTGAACCTTCAAACTCAAAATCTTGTGAAATAATTATGTATATCGAAGTTTGCGATTAGATAGACCACTGAATGCAAGCAAACTATGTATTGCTGAATCATGGCAGTGTGGAACACAGAACTAATTAAATGTATCTCTTTAATTCATATACCACCGTCAAATACAACTGTTTAAAATTTGCCATGTAGACCCTTCATGAACCTTGCCATAATCTGGATCAAGCAGAGTTGACGGAAGATAAGCCGATTCACTAAACAGACATCATGACCCTCATTATGCAATTTTCTCCAGCCTCCTTTCATTTTCTTCATCTTAGATACAAATATCTGTAGAAGTCTGTTTTCAGACATCGTTAATCAGTGTTGTTCCCTTACTGTGAGAAACCATGTTTTACACCCATACAAGACAACAGATAAAATTAAAGGTGAGATTTCAGGATCTCTTGGTGGCAGGTAAAAATACAGTTCTGTATACTTTAATCTTTACATTTTCAGATAACAGATGAATGTTTTGTGTGTGAGAAACATGATCTCTCTCTCTCTCTCTCTCTCTCAGCAAGGAACATAGATTTAATACAATGAACACAAAAAACATTGAATGTCTGTGTTTAGTTTGACTTGGTACTGTGAAAATTTTTGTGGAATATCCAAAGTTTGTGACCTGTTTTCTTCAACAACTGTGTATTGCTTTACTGAGAAGTTACTGTACAGGAAAAGAAATGTGCTGTTGTACTTATACAGTCGCACTTCTGTCACTGTTGCGTTGGTAACTGAATGTCTTAACTGGCCTCTTACCCATCATCTGATTATGCTACTGTAGCCACAGCTGTGCTAATGGTCTGTTACTATTTCCCATTTACTAACTTGCTTGCCAAACTTTCAGTCCCTTACCACATCACCACAACCTTTGTCTGAAACATCTATGTTGGAGAAACGGCCCAAGATTAAAAAGAAAAAGGTAGGAGATGGAATGAAATTTCCCCCTACCAGTAAATTGTTTGCATTATAAATGTTTTACTCTTTGAGTTAGCACCGATTGAGTAGCAAGTACAAAATGTTTTGCATGGCCTTTGAACTAATGTAACAGAGAGAGTGGAACGATATTGTTGTTTTGCTTGTACCACCTGTGCAACTCTCTCCTACCTCGCTGTGCTACTTGGCTGTAACTTCTTGTTTCCAAAACAGACGACTAGGGAAGCTTCTGCTGAGCAATGGAGGTTTACAGGTAACTTCACCAATTACTAAAATGTCGCTGGAAATGGGAAACAGTTACGTATGTCACATAAAATTCCTTCGTAATATGTTAAAAAAAATCTTGTTGATTTGCCTCCATACTTCAGTGAGAAAATTCTCTAAAATGTTTATTGTTTATACTGCACCTATAAGACCATATGACAAAATACAAAATACCACAATTCAGATCTTGTACTCCAAGTTTTCAGCATCTGCTTGTACTTCCTTCTGATAATAGAAGAGTTTATAAAAATTGCTGCAACCTCAGTGAAAGAAAAGTACAATCTGTTTTAAGTTTAAGTCGCCCTCAGTGGACCTTGGTTAGCGTGCTCGCCACTGGACCCAAGGTTCGCGGGTTCAAACCAGGCCGAAGTCGATGGATTTTTAAGGGTGACAAAAATCCATAGCACAACTTCCTTTGGAGGGGAAGTAAAGCCGGCGGTCCCATGTCGTAGATTTACGACATGTAAAAGAACCTTACGAGCATGAACGAGATGTTTCGTAAGCAAAATTCAGCGGCCATTTCTCACCCAAGTCTCCTGATTGACTACTAGATGGCTCTGGCAGTCAAATCAGGATTAAGTAGAAATTGTGCAGAGTCAGTGGGCTGGTCACTCACTACTCACAAATCCACACTTCAAAGACCGAGACACCTCCGTAGAGGCGGCTGAGACCCACACCAGGTTGTAGAGCCACTGATGACGACGATTTAAAGTTAAAACTTTTCACACCTTCAGTATAAATTCATTGGGTGTGAAGTTATTTTAAAAGGCCATAATCATATTAATACCTCTTTAGGTCTCTCTTGCCTTTAGACTGCCATCTTTGTAACTAGTTGAATATTTACCATTGACCTTTGTATCAGTTCTGCCAATAAAATACACAATGCACATTAGAAATGGTTGTTGAACAATACCAGAGTTAATGGGGTGAATATTTTCTTAAACATATTACCTATCGTGAAATAAAATCATGAGATAACTGATGTAAAGGTCTGCCGGGATAGCTCAGTCAGTATAGTGACTAGCTACGGGCTGGACGACCGGGTTTCGATCCCTGACGGGGGCAGAGGATTTTTCCTCTAGCCTCTGCATCCAGACCGGCTCTGGGGCCTACCCAGCCTCCTCTACAATGGGTACCGGGGTCCTTTCCCTGGGGTAAAGCCGGCCGGGGCGTGATGCCGACCACTCACCCCCATCTAGTGCCGAGGTCAAGGAAGAGAGGAGCTATACCTCCACTCACCCCAAACGCCTACATGGCGTATAGTGGGACAAACTTTACTTTAAAGGTCTACACACTGTAAAAGATAAACACCTGTTATATCTTCAGCACAATGAACATATTTTGGTTTAGCCAGCTTTAACCTAATCATGTGATCCAGGAGATAATTCTCTTCAGTTTCAGGTTGAATTTTCTGTTGATGTCACCCAGATTGTTTTCAAACAACTGTATTACAATTTTGTTGCATTCCATCAGTATGGCAGGTACAATTTATAAACAGAAACTGACACCACATAAAATAATTAAAGATGTCAAGCTTAGAAGTAAAGATTACATTTATGAAAGATATTTACACATCTAATTTCAACAAGAAGTTGCATAGCTTTAATTGTTTATTATTGTAATGTTTCAGTTATTCCTGTCTTCGGTTTTGTAAATAAATGTCAGATATATTGTAGTTCTTTAATTTTTAGTTTAATTTCATTAATGAACTGCCAGAACATCTTTACTTTATATATTCCTCACATATAAACATTTCACTCTTTTTCTTATCTTCCTGTTATACTCTAAATATATTAACAAAGTACCTTTGCATCGTAAGATATTTCAAATTGGAATTATTCATAAAATTTACAGTTAATAATTTGTTTTAAAATTCTGTTCTGAATTGGAATATGATTATGTTCCTGATTTACACTTGCATTTTGGAATCCTTCAATCCTGGGAATAGGGCTGAACCGCTGTTTGAATAAGGTGTGTGATGAGTTGTTGCATATGTGGTCCTTGGTTATTTCACCTTATGATTCAATAATGTGGCATACTCTGCATGATAAATAGAATCATTTGCATGTAAATGCTGTTCTTCTTTTCAATATGGTGTCCATATATTTAGGCTTGCAACTGTTGAAATATTGATTTGTATTGAAGGGGAAGGAACTGATGTAAGCTCTGACAACATGCAGGTTTTGATCTGCGGTTGTGAACTTGCCTAACGTTAAACTTCTTGTCTTCTGGGTTATGATGCCGTCGAGTCTTTTAGGTGGTTACCAGCATTTTGGAGGAACATATCACCATCTTAAGAATAGTAGTTCACATCTACACTGCAGAGATGGGGGTTAAATGTCCCTCTGAAATTTTGATAATCACCTACAATAATGTAGTGTCACAACTCAAAAGACTACGGTGTACATTTTCACTGCCATGAAAATCTCAAATCTCATACCTTAAACTTCTTGTTGAAATGGACATAAACTGCCTGAGTTTTAAGTTTAGGCTTTAGCAGGTGACTTTGAAAGTTGTGTAATATGCTTTTTTTTTTTAGATTACGTAGAGAACAGTATGTTTGAATATCTGAAGTTGACTATATTGCAGTAAGCAGGAACATTTTATCAAAGTTGTTAAATTGATGATTTTGAAATGCAGTATAAACGATAAAGAAGCTTGAAAAGTCAAGCTAGTCTGCTATTATTTGTATATGTGAAGCAGAGAATGTAATGATCGGCATTTAAGCAACACAAAACCTGTGAAAGAGAATTCCAACAATATTTAACTCTTCAGATTATGGATATTTAACAGTCAAAAATTATTATTTGCAGCAGCTTAAAATGCAGTTGGTTTGTGAAAATCATCAGATGACACCTCAAATGCTCAATGTTGTGTAGTTATTTATCTGTCAGATTGCTTTTATTTGTATTCTTTATTTATGTTATTATTTGCATGTACATTTCTTAACAAATTGCTGTGAAAGGCTCAACATATAACTGATGCATGCGTGGTCTTGGGAGTTGGGATAATATATTGATTTCTTTACTCTCTCACGTCCAAATAAAATAAATCATCATCAAGTGTAATATGTGTTTAAGTTGTGCTTCATTCTGTTTCGCAGGGTGGTTCCAGGAAAAAGTAACTCCAAAGAAGAAAATTAAACCACACTCCTGAAATGAAAACGACTCGTGTAAAATGCACTGCGCCGTGTGTCTGCTGTTACAGTAATTTTATAATGTTGAGACTCAGTACATTCAGGAGTATTTGTATGACTGTTCTAAAATGTATGTGTGTGCTTGTGTTTGTATGTATTGGGTATCAATCAGTACATTGGTGGCTGACGAGTAGTGAGCAATTTCTACACAAACTTCTGGGAGATTGGTTTACATATACTATGGTGCTTGAAATTAAACCACTGTGTTTGAATCATAGATTCTTGAATTGGCAGAACTGGCCATACATACGGGAAGAACTGATGTATGGTTTTCTTGGTGTTACACATGGATAAGAAATGGATTTCATGTCGGCGTGCGCACACACAGGGAACATGTTGTGCACAAACAGTGCACCAGTATGGTTTATTAATTCAGTATGTTTATGTTCATGATCAGCCATGCAACAGTTGGCTGACTGTTCACCTGTTTCACTCTAGGAGCAGTACGTCAAAGGGAATGTCGACGGCTGGCATGCTTCAGTTTCTATGTGAATATTTTGTCATACATTCTGGTCAACAGTCATAGACAGACAGCAATAGTGAGACCATCACACACTTAGCTACTTATAACGCGAAGGGTATATTAAACAGGTATACTTTGTCAGCTATTGGAACCCCAGATACATAAAAATTACAAGTTACTCACATTTTTGTTGTTTCACAAACCCCTTTGGTCCTCTAACTATAAATCAATCATTAGGGTGCTTCCACTGTATCTGCTTCTGCTTTTAACTCTTAAAGCACAGTGGTAATTCGCATGTGCCACCTAATGTAACATTACGTAACACTGCATTTTGTCCAGAATGTATTTAGTTTTTAAATGATTCTCAGAATAAACAGTGATAATTTTTTTAAAATAGAATTAATCAGCAATGCTTTGTAATGCAGTTGGATTGTTTCCTTTAAGGTAGCAAATAATTAACTCCATGGACCATAGTCTTAGGAAGCTGATAAATAGTATGCCCAGCTAGTCAAGAAAGTCCTGTTTTGGAACTTAAAAAGGTTCATTGCTGTGTTCATAAGAGCTTGCCATTGGTCACTATACTCAACCAGATTAATCCAATCCATGCTGCTTATATGCCCCCCTTCTTCAGGATTAATTCTAATACTACCCTCCGACATCATCTGAGTAATCTCTTCAGGCTTTCAGCCAAAATTTTGTATGCATTTCTCATCCCCCAAGTTTGCTACATGCTCATTTCATCTCATCCCCTTTGATTTGATCATCCTAATAGTTTGTGAAGAGTACAAATTATGGAGATCCTCATTTTCAGTTTTGTCATCCTTTTGTTATTTCATCCCTCTTTGGTCCAAATAGTCTCCTCAGCACACTCTTGTCAGATATCTTCAATCTGTGTTCTTCCCTTAACGAGAGAGACCGAGTAGATATACATATATAAAGTCCAAGGTTCTGTGTAACACTTTGTAAGATGCTGGGTTTTTTATCATGAGACGTTGTTAGCTCTTCTTGTTAAATCCCTAAGCTGAAAGCTAACCCCTTGTTGAATGTCTGCAACTGTTTATTCAATATATTTACAGCTACTCTCCATGTCTGGAGGCCTACTCTATCCACAACCTGAGGGCATCCTATGCCACGATGACAAGGGACCTAATTAACATTGGAGGGTGGATAGTAACTGAATTCTTAAATATTATTTACATTATCCAGAGTGTTAAGTACTGGTCTTTGCCACATTTATTTGTTTTATTCCCCTTCCATTTAAAGCAGCTGTTTTATAAGGATAAAAGATGCAGCGGCAACAGAACATCTTTCTGACCCACATGGAACACTGAAAGGCAAATTCATTTCCATCAAGAGAATTGAAGGTGTGGGGTTAACTGAAGAGTGAACAGATTTGCAACATGTCTATTTCATAAGCTTGCCAACTGTGCAACAACAGCTGGTCAGCAGTGTTCACTCTGTGTGTGCGCGCGCGCCTTAGATTAAGGATATTGAGGAATCTGTTCTTCATTGGGTCCGAGAGTACTTATTTCTCAATTTCTTTTCCAGTAACTTTTTATATGATGTAACAGTTAATTGATGTTAATAATTGGTACACTGGGTTAGCATTGGTAATATAATATTTGTGTAATACATTAATGAATAAGTATAAAAAATATTTTTAATAAAATAACGGTCTTTTTCTGCAAATTAGTTGGTTAATCAGTTTACAGAACATTTTCACCTCCCGAATTGTAATGTATTTTGAATTCAACATGGAGCAGGTGTCTATTCTGTCAAACTGTTTTATGAAATTAAATATTAATTCCATACTGGCCAACAAATTGTAGCTTCGATATGAGAGAGACGATGGTAAATATAAATTGTCCGTTTCAAGGATAGTTCATTCATATCAAGCATGGAGGGATACAGTAAGGCCTACAGAAGACAATATCAGCAACTGAAGGTGTTGCGTACAAGCCAGTTTTCACATATGTCGGACTGAAAACAAATGGCTCGAAATATGAAATCCTTAGTATTCAGTTTTGATGCTTGCATTTGGAACCAGAGAATTTTTTTTCATAATTTTTCTATTTTAATTGAACAGTTTGCATTCATATTCTTATAATTATCATTCACTATTACAGGAGAAAGAATGTGCAAGTAGTGGAAACTTCAGTTACGTTATAATATCGTGTAATTTATTGTACAAAACTTTATCTTTCTTAATGAGCATGAGTAACAACTGACATGGTTCTTCTGTATTGTGATTTAAGATTAGTAAAACATATGGTTGACTGTTATGCAAACATTGATCATTCAGATAAACAAATTTTACTCAGCAACTATTACACATTTTTCTGGAATTTTTATTGGACTGCTCCTGCTGCCAATAGATCATGTCAAGAAAGGGTGTGCAGTTCCCCGCCTCCAACCCTATTTGGAGTCAGAAGTACTCCAATATCATTGAGTGTGTCACAACTTGCACGTCTTTATTGTGCGTTGAACACGAGGTGTGACACTTTCTTTGAATGCCCACATACGTATATATCACATCGAATAGCGACGTGTTACGACATAACTAATCAAAGGTGCGGAGGTAGGAAGCACTATAGAAAATTATGAACTCTGAACAAAAAAATTTTATCAGCGTAAATGAGTTCCTTTATGATTAATAAGAAATAATTAATGGGAAATTGTTTAAAACTGGAGGTTTAAGCCGCATGTACACAGTCATTTGGCTCGCTCAAATTTGACTCGCAGGCGAGTCCTGTACATACGTGCACCATTCTCACTATTCACACTAATATGTTAAAAGTTAAATGACGGATGAGACTGTAAAGGTATGGGTGAGAGAGTTGCAGTTAACATTAAGAGAAAAACAGTGCCTGGGAAAAGATGGTGGATACGAGACTGGATAAAGAAAAGTGTGTTTGGATGTCAAAAACAATGCTAGAAGAACAATACATTATTTGCTGGCTAAAGTGAAGCCTCTCATTACGAAAAAGGATTCTTTCATGAAAGCACTTCTTGCTGATCTGGAAATTCATATGTCTTGTGCCCAAGACTTCAATCTCCATATTTATTCCTGTAATGCTGGCTGCCATTTCAGAGTCACTGGAAGAGGACACTGAAGTACGTAACTGTAAAGTTTACATTAGAGTAGCAGTTGGAAACTAACACAAACATTCTTCTTGTACCCCTTTTCTCTCCCGCGTAGAGCATGGGGGCCTCCTTTCTGAGGTTTCTGATCTATACGATAGTATAGCATGGCATAATATGTAACGCAGACATAAACAAACTTGATATCATGATGTCAATGTCAAAGTCTTGTGTAGAGAATAAAATGTATTTTGTGAATAAGAAACAACAAACGGGAGTGGAGGTGCCTAAAACTGAAGGGCTGATGGTTGACTTTCAAATAATGCAAGTATCTCCTTTGTCACTGTGTCCTGTATCTGACTTTTGTACCACAGTGCAAATGATTACATTTTTGTAATTTGTTTCTTTGGTCTGTTCGTGATGGCAAGTTGATCCATAATTTTTTTTTTCTGATGAGGCATGGTTTTCCTTCCATAAAGATGTGGATTCTCAGAAGTTGGTATTCGGTGGATAAGTGCATGCAGGATATTTGACCTTTTATGACATTAGTCAATGTGAACAATATCCTAAACCCACTTTTTACTGAGCTAACAGAATAATAAAGGCTATACAGTATTTTTCAGCAGGATGCTGCAACAGCTCATATAGCACATGAGTTTGTAAGTGCTGCAGAATGTCAGTGACTACACAACTAACCATGGTCTGTGGCCCCCACGTTTTCCTGATTTCACACCTTGTGACTTTTTATCTGTGGGTAAGTTTAAAAGATGAAGTGTATAAAACAAATCCCCTCACTCTAAGAAACATTTGCTATGAGATTTCAGCAATTTCCAGTGAAGAACTCCAGAGAGTTAACACCAATCTGTTCCGCAGATACACCGAGTTCATTCAATCAGAAGGGCACGATTTTCAACATCTGCACTGGTACGTTTTTATTACAATTTATAAAAGCCACCGCAACAGCTTACCATCAAGCTACAGCTACCTTTACTGACTGCATCCCTGCACAGATGTAGCATATGAGGGCCAGGAAGTGGTCTACCCTGTACTTAAACTCAGGAAAGGTTTTAGTTAATTTAGTAAAAATATAAGTCTTCAGGCTTTTATAGTGGTCTGCTACTTATAATTTCTCTGAAACACAAGAAAACTAGCCATTCACAAAGCAATGTCACCTGCCAAAAATGTGAATCTCAGAATAGCTTACACGAAAAAAACTTTTAAATCTCCTCTTCCCATACAGGAAAGGTTAATCTGTGAGTTCTCTGGTTAGATGAAATTGCTACTAGAGTCAAGGTTATTTCTAGTAAATTCCTAGTTATGGCACAGTTGTATAAAAAATGCAGTTGTTCCAAACAAGTACAAGTAAAGATTTCCGTCTTCTGGGTTGTTGCGCTGTGTAGTCTGGTCGATGTTAACCAACGTTTCAGAGGTCATACTGCCTCCGTCATCAGAGTATGAAGATTTCTGTCTTCTGGGTTGTTGCGCTGTGTAGTCTGGTCGATGTTAACCAACGTTTCAGAGGTCATACTGCCTCTGTCATCAGAGTATGAAGATTTCTGTCTTCTGGGTTGTTGCGCTGTGTAGTCTGGTCGATGTTTACCATTTCAGAGGTCATATTGCCTCCGTCATCATGGCAATACAGAAATCTTCATACTCACCGCTGTGAAAACCTCAAATCTTACAAGTACAAGTGATTCTCATTATATGTGCTTTCGCTGTGTTTTGGCATATCAGTGGTTCTATTTCAGTATTGTGAGGTGCATAAATATGCCATCCATGGATAAATTTTTAAAGCCAGCATCAAACTTTCTCCAGGCTTATCAGGGATTGTGATACCAATGACAAGTTTAGCATCAGACAATTCTGGCACCAATTTAACATACAAATGGCAACTTATATTTTCCCCATTTTATGCAGTTTTGTTATATGCAATTCGCAGGAACACGACCCATGTGAAAATGAGTCACCTATATTAGAATAAATGGTAACATGTGGCTCTGAAGATAAAGTTGACTTCACAGCTTATGTAATCCCAATCCCAGGCGGCAGACTTCTACGACGCAGGTATTCAAAAGTTGGTCCCACGGTATGACAAATGTCTCAATTCCGGTGGCGAATATGTTGAAAAATAGCTGGACACTTGCTGTATCTGTTGCAATAAATATTTCCATGAAATTGTGTTTTGTTTCTGTAAACGGCCCCAGGGAAACTTACTTTGTGGACGAGCCTCGTACATAAATTATAAAACAGGTTCAGTTGTCTGCATTGCTAGCCAAAACATCTTTACCTCTCTTTATGTTGTACGTCTTCATTATAAGAAACATAACCATGTTCTCTAGTAATAAAATACCAGGAATTGACTTCAATGAACCTGGTAAGTCATGACATAATAATCAAGAGTATTTCAAACTAACTCTTGAAGAATTATTTAAATGGCACCCTACCTGACCTTCCAGCTACATTCAAAAGGCAAAAAGACCCCACCATCTTAGATACATACAATGGGCATTTTTTTGTATATTTTAATCTTTAGGTTCTTAGAAATCAGATGGGAAGTAGCAAGCATTTCCAGAATTTAGTCTCCTAATTTCCTTGTGAATATCATTTGGATTTGTTATTGTTGTTCCCAAATATTTGAGCTTTGTCACACTTTCAAAGTCTTTATTAGCCACCCTAATATGATTCTGCTGACAGGATACTAACATGTATTTATACATGAATTTTGACCAGAGACTACAAGATAGTCAAGGCTATTGATTTACCCCTCGCAAAGGTAAAACTAGTTTATATAATAATTAAAAATTTGGTTCATTACATTTCACATTTTGGTTAATAGGGTTAGTGGAGTTATTATTCTAATAACTGAACAAAACTAATGAAGACAAATGTATACATTAAATGCTAATGAATATTATCAAGTGGTACATTTATTTACCAGTGGCCTGTACTAAGTGCAATAAAATTCTTTATAACACAGTTCTAGTGATTCTTTGATGTTTGGACACAATCACAGCTCCTGCACCAGATAAACATCCTGTGAAAATGATGCCACCCTGATAAGTTAAAATGAAGGATGAGGGATGCGGAAAATTATTCAGTGGCCAGTTTTCATACTTGTCAATAACAATACACATGAACTTCAGTTCCTGCTCCATGTTCTTTACATAAAAGGCTACTTTATGGCTCGCCACGTCTTTCTGAAGGCCCACGCCCAACCCAGGAACTGGTATTTGAACATCTCTGATGTGATCATAATTTATACACATTCGATATGATATATACCATAAACCACCAAGCTGTTGGTTTGGATTTTCCATTAGTAAGTAGTACATGAGAGCTGCTGTGAATTAGCAGGACAAGATCACCTGTTTTGAGGCTGCCCATGTTGTACTTTATATTGCTGTCTACTTAGACAATCCAGAGGTAGTGCAGAAATGCTGATTCATTTCATCAGTAAAATAAACATTTTAATTTGAAGTATTAGTCTTACTAGAATAAAAAAGGGATTCTTTTCTCATATGCCTTTAATTTTTCATTTACTAAGTACTAATAGCCAAATGAATTTCTGCAGCCCCATTAAAATCATTTTATCTCTATGATATATATTCACAATAATGGAAAACAACCATTACTCATACATGCTGTACATCAATCATTTTCTTGCATATTATTTTAAAACAAATTATGTATAGTCATGAACATAAAATTTATGTTCACATTTTAATGAAATTCTGAATCTTGTCAGACAGTTTCTATTTAATCAAAATTAATCGTATAATGTACCAGCATAGCTGAGGCTGTTTGGATCACACAAATGTTAATAAATATGATTATTCCGATAAAAAATCTAGGTATTTTCTAAAATATAAATCCATGTAATAACAAAATTTACACTTTCATAAATAACCATAAACCTTCAAATAAACAAATATGAATATCATTTCCCAGACCCTAACATGCAATACATAAACAGCGAAGTGTAAAACTCATTGCACCACCAATCATAAAATGCACAGTGTATTATAAATAAATGCAGTTAATAACTTATAGCTTGCATTATTTTCATATATACCTATGTACGATCACACCATTTTATAGTAATTACAATTATATTAAAAGTCTTTAGGCGATCTTGCTTATGAACAATCTTCTGGAAGTATTTATTTTCACATTGTCCTTATATGACTCCTCATTTTGTACAGTTTCTATAAACAAATGCACAAAGGAATGTAAGCAGATAGAGTTTAAGTAATGTACCCAATTTTTGACATATCAGGACTGTATAATACTGTCAATAAGTGACGAGTATAGTCACACCACCATGGATCGAGTCTTTGCAGCTTTCACTCTAGTAAACTTCCATTGCCTGGAAAGACTGGTAAGCTGCATCAACATTTCCTTGCACCATGATGCTCCAAGAACTAGTGCCAGCCATCTGTGATAACACACTCCACACTGAAGGATTGGCAGTGATCTGGGTAATGAAAAGATGTAGTCACCTGTGTCACGACATGATCACATGTTGGCATAGTCCAATTGAACATAAAGCTGTTTGACACCAACAGCAGCAAATATCATATGAGTATGGCTCACTATATACTTTGGATCTGATGCTTTTGACACTTCAAGTTTAAGGGCACCCACATATACATCACTACATAAAGTCCAAAAATGGGGCTCCTGAACACTATACACCCCTGCTAACTGCATCACCTTTTGATAACACTGAGGTAATGCAGCATCCAATGCGGGTGGCTGCCGTTGCATCAAAATCAACACAGATTCTTTGATTAATGCTAGGACACTAATTGCAATCAATATGGCAATAAACATGGAACAGATTGGGTCTGCAATCATCCACCCAAACATCTGCATCAATACAGCGGATATGATGACTCCAACACTACCCAGTGTATCTGCCAAAATATGTAAAAATACTCCTTTCATGATCTGAGAGTCACTGCCTGTAAAGTCACCAGAATCATGGTTGTGCATATGGTGGTTTGCACCATGGGAATGAGGATGTGCATGTCCTCCCTCTCCATGTGAATGCCCATGACTACTGCCTCCACCATGAGAGTGACCATGACCATGCTGGAAAGCATATATCCCAACCAGATTTACTAAAAGACCAAGTAGTGAGACAACGAAGAGCCGCTCATGTTTTACTTCTGGTGGCTCAATAGCTCTTTCCACAGCTTCAGACATAATGAAAAATGCAATAAATAGAAGAAATAATCCATTAACAAAACCAGCTAAAACTTCAGCACGTACATAACCATATGAAAATTTATCATTTGCTCTCCACCTTGTAATAACTGTAGCAGCAAGGCCTGCCAAC